>NC_081553.1:224698064-224823064 GCF_963082655.1 Stomoxys calcitrans
GCCATGGATTCTGCTAAAAATTTATAAAAAATAAATTAAGTTGTAGGGCATAATTTTAGCAAAAAATTAAGGCAAAATTAAAGCTTGTGGCAACCGCACAAGGATGATCGAGAGATCGGTTTACATGGGAGCTATATCAGGTTATATACTGATTTTGGCTGTATTTGGCACAGTTGTTGGAAGTTGTAAAAAAACTTCGCATGCAAAATGTCAGCCTAATCGGACAAAAATTGGGGCTTGTAAGGGCCCACGAAGTAAAATTGAGAGATCGGTTTATATGGGAGCTATATCAGGTTATAGTTCGATTTTGACCATACTTGGTACAGTTGTAGGAAGTCAAAAAAGAACACCACTTGCATAATTTCAGCCAAATCTGACAAAAATTGCGGCTTGTATCGACTCGAGAAGTCGGGAGATCGGTTTATATGGGAGCTATATCAGCTTAAAGACCGATTTAGAACGTACTTGGCAAAGTAAGAAGTAAGAAGTCATAAAAGAACACCACGCACAAAAGTTTAGCCAAATCGGACACAAATTGCGGCTTATATTGACTCAAGAAGTCAAATAGGGAGATCGGTTTATATGGAAGCTATATCAAGTTATAAACCGAATTGAACCGTACTGAGCACAGTTATTGGAGAACATAACAGGACACTACGTGCAAAATTTCAGCCAAATCGGATGAAAATTAAGGCTTCCAGGGGCTCAGGAAGCCAAATCGGGAGATCGGTTTATATAGGAGCTATATCAGGTTCTTAACCGATTTAAACCGTACTTAACACAGTTGTTGGAAGTCATAACAGAACACTATGTGCAAAGTTTCAGCCAAATCCGAGGCTCAAGAAGTCAAATCGGGGGATCGGTTTATCGGGAGCTATATCAGCTTATAGACCGATTTACAACGTACTTGGCAAAGTTGTTAGAAGTCATAAAAAAACACCACGCACAAAAATGTAGCCAAATCGGACTAAAATTGCGGCTTGTATTGACTCAAGAAGTCAAATCGCGAGATCGGTTTATATGGAAGCTATATCAAGTTATAAACCGAATTGAACCGTACTGAGCACAGTTATTGGAAAACATAACAGGACACTACGTGCAAAATATCAGCCAAATCGGACACAAATTGCGGCTTCTAGGGGCTCAAGAAGTCAAATCGGGAGATCGGTTTATATGGGAGCTATATCATTTTATGGACCGATTTAGACCGTACTTGGCAAAGTTGTAGAAAGTCTTAACAGAATACTATATCCAAAATTTCAGCCGAATCGAGCAAAAATTGCAGCTTCTAGGGCCTCAAGAAGTCAAATCGGGAGATGGGTTTATATGGGAGCTATATCAGCTTATCCACCGATTTAGGCAGTACTTGGCACAGTTGATGGAAGTCACAACAAAACACCACATGCAAAATTTCAGCCAAATCGGACAAAAATTGCCGCTTCCAGGGGCTCAAGAAGTCAAATCGGGAGATCGGTTTATATGGGAGCTATATCCAAATTTGAAGCGATATGTCAGATTTGTAATCTCTAATGACCTACATCAATATTAAGTATCTGTGCAAAAATTCAAGCTGCTGGCTTTACGCGTTCGACCTCTATCATGATTTCGACAGATGGATGGACATGGCTAGATCGACTCAGAACGTCAAGACGATCAAGAATATGTATACTTTACTAGCTGAACCGGAACAGCTCCGCTGCGCCATCTTTAACTCTCTAATATCTTTTTAGGGTGGGGACACTTCGACCTGAATGCAGATATCGAATTCTTGCCATTGTAGCCTATGACGCTGAACGCGTTCGAATCCTGGCGAGAACATCAGACAAAGCGGTGTTTATCCTCTCTTAATGTTGGCGACATTTGCGAGGTACAATGTCATGCATGGTCATTTAAAAAAATTTTCCCCAAAAGGTGTCGCACTGCGGGATGCCGTTCGGACACGGCTATAAAAAAAGGTCCCTTATCATTTCATTTAAACTTGAATCGGAAGGCACTCATGGATGTGTGAGAATTTGTCCCTTCTCGGTTCCTGGTGGTAATGTTCTCATTTGGAGGGGGGGGGGGGGATAGCTCCTCAGACATTTCGGCTCAAATATGGATATCAAATTCGTGATGCATTTCCAAATCCCTTTAATTTAAGCCCCATATTGCCATGGCCGGTACATATGAACCGTTTGGAGGGGGTTTGGGGGCTGGGGCGGCCACCGGCTCTTTTCGTTGAAAATAGATTTCGTTCTTTTTTCCCAACGGAAATGAAGTTCAGTTTGCATTTGGGCGTACCCCAAAACACTTGGCTCCAAAATTAGATATCAAATTCAAATTGGGTATTTGAACCCAAATTTTAATACCATATTCGTGTTCTGGTCTCCATTATCATCCATTTGATACCCTTATTGCGCTCCCATCACTTTCGGATATGGGTAGCATTTTTGGAGTAACGGGGAGGGTCCGCCTCCACCCGATATCTAAAAATTATATAGCCTATGTGTTCTTCCATACAAGAAAATTTTAAGAAAATCAGTTCAGTCAATATCATATAGTCATAATGGTCTAATGGCGTTTTTGAAAGGTGGCATGACCCTCTATACTTCGATCTGATTTTGTACGCCAGATTCGAAATCTACTCCGAAATACCTTTCATTTGAGCCCCATATTGAAATGAACGTCCAATTTGTCTACTTGGGCCAGTTTTGGGGATGGGGCGGCCCGATGAGTACTTTGACTCAAATTTTAATACCATATTCGTATTCTACTCTCTAATATCTTATATTTGATACATATATTGTCCCGATCGTTCCACTTTTGATTATGGGTTTTGTTTTTGCCTATGTTTCCTTCCAGAACAACCAACCTACACATTATGTGAAAATTTCGAGAAAATCAGTTCTGCCGATTTTCAGTTTATACGGAACAAATAAACGGAGTCCCATATATCAATGATTGGCTAATGTGCCCATTTTGGGCGTTTTTGTGGGGGTGAAGTGACCCCCTATACTTCGACATGAATTTTTATACCAGATTCGTTATCTACTCCCGCATAATTCCATTTGATACCCATATTGTCCTTATCGATCCACTTTTGATTTTGGGTGGTGTTTTTGGGGTAACGGTGGAGGGTCCGCCCCCTTCCGTTATCAATAAATTATAAAGCCTATTCCTATTTCCTGACCATGATCGTAGTCTACACCCGAATACCTTTCATTTGAGTCCCATATTGTCATGATCGTCAAATAAACCTATATTAAGGGGTTTTGGGCTGGGGCGGCCCCCCAGGTACTTGGACCCCACTTTTATTGCGAAATTCGTACTCTACTCTTGAATACCTTTAATTTTAATCCCATATTGTTTCGATAGGTCCACTTTTATTTTTGGGTAGTACTTTAAAGGTAAGGGGGAGGGTCCGCTCCCCTCCCGATATCAAAAAATTGTATAGCCTATGTTTCCTTCCACACCAACCTACACAATCTATGAAAATTTCAACAAAATCGGTTCTGCCGTTTTTGAGTCCATACAGAACAAACAAACACAAATTCAATTTTATATACAATATAAGATGGGGTCTTGGACGAATATTTTGAGGTGAAACAAACAGAATGACTACATTAGTATACCCCCATCCTATGGTGGTGGGTATACAAATTTTTGTAAAGTCTGTAACCGCCAAATCTTAACCATTTAAAGATTTCTCGTCACCGCCAAACAAAAGAAACCAATTTTCTATTGTGATTTGACTTCCAAGCACCAAAGTTAAACAAAAGATGCCTTTTATTCAAGTATCCTCACAAAGCCTTGACTGTAACTATGACTTTTTGGCCAACCCTTTTCAATGTTTTGTTTACACGTCTCAATGTTTATGTTTATTTTTAGTCTAGAATATATTCAAATTTTAACCCATTTCTTAGTTATTGACATCGCTTCCAGCTTTTCCATAATGCCAAAATTTGCATATTTAGCGGGAAACACCGAAGATACTCTGCAAAAATTCATTAACTTCATCTATTTCTTCATTGTTTTCCAATTTCCATATTCAATGGTGCAAAATGAGAAAACTCTGCTCCTGGCTACATGAGGTGATATCGTAGGGCTTTATGTTTAGGTTATGTTTTTGTAGGTTTTTGTGGGGAAACTGTTGGAAAATATATGTAATGGAAATGTATGTAGTTTTTGTGATGGTTTACTGACATCTCGGGATTCCATTATGTATTACCATGTTAAGCTGAAGCTGTAGTATTGATGTGGTATTCGAAAGTGTCATTAGCAAAAACCAGGCCCACTATAGCATTGGATTGTTTAAGAGAAATAGAAAAAGCCAAATAAGAATTAATTAACATTGCTTATTAGCAGGGAGATCTATATTAAGGTTGTTCAATATTCTATTTTCTACACAGAGAAAAAAACAAATTCTTTATGATCAGCAAGAAAAACATTTGAATATGCTGGGGAAACTTCTGACAATTAATGAAAACGCACTATGAAATTTTACTCGAAGACAAAATTTCTATGAAATTTTACCTAAAGACAATATATCTATGAAATTTTACCTAAAGACAAAATTTCTATGAAATTTTACCTAAAGACAAAATTTCTATGAAATTTTACCTAAAGACAAAATTTTTATGAAATTTTACCTAAAGGCAAAACTTCTATGAAATTTTACCTAAAGACTAAATTCCTATGAAATTTTGCCTAAAGACAAAATTTCTATAAAATTTTACCTAAAGACAAAATTTCTATGAAATTTTACATAAAGACAAAATTTCTATGAAATTTTACCTAAAGGCAAAATTTCTATGAAATTTTACCTAAAGACAAAATGTTTATGAAATTTTACCTAAAGACAAAATTACTATGAAATTTTACCTAAAGACAAAATTACTATGAAATTTTACCTAAAGACAAAATTTCTATGAAATTTTACCTAGAGACAAAATTTCTATAAAATTTTACCTAAAGACAAAATTTCCATGAAAATTTGCATAAGACAAAATTTCTATGAAATTTTGCATAAGCACAAAATTTCTATAAAATTTTTCCTATGGACAAAATTTCTATGAAATTTTACCTAAAGACAAAATTTCTATGAAATTTTACATAAAGACAAAATTTCTATGAAATTTTACCTAAAGACAAAATTTTTATGAAATTTTACCTAAAGACAAAATTTCTATGAAATTTTACCTAAAGGCAAAATTTCTATGAAATTTTACCTAAAGACAAAATTTCTATGAAATTTTACCTAAAGACCAAATTTCTACGACATTTTACCTAAAGACAAAATTTCTATGAAATTTTACCTAGAGAGAAAATTTCTATGAAATTTTACCTAAAGACAAAATTTCTATGAAATTTTACCTAAAGACAAAGGTTCTATGAAATTTTGCCCAAAGACAAAATTGCTATTAAATTTTGCTTAAATACAAAATTTCTATGAAATTTTACCTAATGACCAAATTTCTATGAAATTTTACCTAAAGACAAAATTTCTATGAAATTTTACCTAAAGACAAAATTTCTACGAAATTTTACCTAAAGACAAAATTTTTATGAAATTTTACCTAAAGACAAAATTTCTATGAAATTTTACCTAAAGACAAAATTTCTACGAAATTTTACCTAAAGATAAAATTTCTATGAAATTTTACCTAAGGACAAAATTGCTATGAAATTTTACCTAAAGACAAAATTTCTATGAAATTTTACCTAAAGAGAGAATTTCTATGAAATTTTACCTAGAGACAAAATTTCTATGAAATTTTACCTAAAGACAAAATTTCTATGAAATTTTCTCATAAAATTTTTCCTAAGACAAAATTTCTATGAAAATTTACTAAAGACAAAATTTCTTAGAAAATTTCCCCAAAGATAAAATTTCTATGATACTGATCTTATCCTATGTGGAAGATTTCATCAAAATCGGTTCAGATTTAGATATAGCTCCCACATATATATATATATATATATATATATATATATATATATATATATATATATATATATATATATATTAGTGCAAATCGGGCGATATATATATATATATATCGCCCTATTTGCACTTAAATGGCCGTAGTAGCTACAATTTTCATCCGATCTGCACAAAATTTGGCACGGACAGCTTTGTTACTGTTTGCGAGATTTCATTTCATTTCTTTTTGAAAGTCAGTTCCGATTTAGGTATAGCTCCCATAAACATATATATTTACATATTGCCGGAATTTATAATTGTAGGGTAGGTGTAGGGTATTATATAGTCGGCTCCGCCCGACTTTCGCCTTTTCTTACTGGCTGGTTTTAGCAGACTTCGTGGTTATGTGTTACCAAGATTCGGCCCGGCCATACTTAGCACATTTTTACTTGTCTTGTTTTCTCCTGAAACGTCATCATCGCTTGGCATTTTCCCTTATATCTCGAATTATTGCTCTCATTTTGACTATACTACCATGGAGACGTTGGGTGGAGGCTTTTGGTGCTCAAGTTAGGATTTATAGGCCTTTTCCATATATGGTTGGGAAAAAAGTGCTTTCTTTCTTTTTTCGTATACGAATATTCTAAGAACACTTTGTTCGCATATCGCCAGGGAGTATGTGTTCATCCTCGCCTTCGATTGTGGAATAGGCCCACATATGCCTGATGTTGAAGAATTTCGCCTTTTCCACGAAACATTCTTTATATAATTAATGAAGGCTGATTTTTTTCCTGTAGGAATTTCATAGAAAAGTTTTTCTGTTTTTCAGAGTGTATAACAACATTTTCTCCCACCCACCCCCTTGATATTGCATGTTTCTTAAATTAATCAGAAGCTATCAATTAAAAGTTACTATTTGAGCAAAAAAGCCTCTCATTGTATATGTGTGTATACAATTTATAAATCTTATAATTAGAATCGATTCATTATATCCAGACACCATACTCCTTATTGTGTTTAGCATAAAGTCATTAGTGATAACACGCTAGTACACAATAACCTTAAGACATGTTATCCTGATGATAACCATGGTTACGAAATTGAATAACTTCATCATGTGCATTATATTATCTCTACTTTTGTTTTTTTTTGTTATGTCTTGGAAGTGTGGGTTTAATAGTCTTACAACCAACTTCACATATTCTTATCCTTAATGTTTCTAGTCCATATGAATATTCCACTGACTGGCTTTCTTGTTATGTGGACATATATTTTCCGTTTATTACTATCCAATATTCACGAATTAATGTCATAAATATTATCTTGCTTTACAGTTTCATTAGTGTCGTGTGCAATGTGCTTCCCTCACAGCTTTGTGGATAAATTTATGGATAATGGCGTGTGTTTCAGAATTCAATGGCCATTGAATTCTTGAGAATATTTAATAAATTTTTATGAGATTAAAGGATTGAAAAAAATTGACACAATGAAAATACAATGCGAATAAGAGTCCTTAAAATACAACAGGTGTAAGAGAACTAAGTATACTTGCATAGGTTAGGTTAGATTGAAAAGAGGGTGCGTGTATTAATCCGCCCCATACCACTATGGACATACACCTAAGCCAGTAATCGGCTTGTTGTGCGCTTTAAAAACTGTGAAGTAACCTCTAACATGTAACAAGGTGTTAAATTCGGCCGGGCCGAACTTTGGATACACACCACCTCGGGTATATGTGTAATCCACCTTTCGTCAAAATTCGCTGAAATATGAAAAATTTCAGTAAAATCGTATTATAAATGCGCCTTTTATGGGCCCAAGACTTTAAATCGAGAGATCGGTCTATATGGCAACTATATCCAAATCTGGACCGATCTGAGCCAAATTGACGAAGGATGTCGAAGGGCCTAACACAACTCACTGTCTCAAATTTTGGCGACACCGGACAATAAATGCACCTTTTATGGGCTCAAAACCCTAAATCGAGAGATCGGTCTATATGGCAGCTATATCCAAATCTGAACTGATCTGGGCCAAATTGAAATAGGCTGTCGAAGGTCCTAACACAACTCACTGTTCCAAATTTCGACGAAATCGGACATTGAATTCGCCTTTCATGGCCCCAAAACCTTAAATCGAGAGATCGGTCTATATGGCAGCTATATCCAAATCTGGACCGATCTGAGCCAAATTGACGAAGGATGTCGAAATGCCTAACACAACTCACTGTCTCAAATTTTGGCGACATTGGACAATAAGTGCACCTTTTATGGACCCAAAACCTTAAATCGAGAGATCGGTTTATATGGCAGCTATATCCAAATCTGAACCGATCCGGGCCAAATTGAAGAGGGATGTCGAGGGGCTTGACATAACTCGCTGTCCCAAATTTCAGCAAAATCGGATAATAAATGTGGCTTTTATGGTCCCAAAACCTTAAATTGAGAGATCGGTCTATATGGCAGCTATATCCAAATCTGGACCGATCTAGGCCAAATTGACGAAGAATGTCAAAGGGCCTAACACTACTCACTGTCCCAAATTTCAGCAAAATCGGATAATAAATGTGGCTTTTATAGGCCTAGGACACTAAATCGGCGGATCGGTCTATATGGGGGCTAGATCAAGATATAGTCCGATATAGCCCATCTTCGAACTTAACATGCTTATGGAAAAAAGAATCTGTGCAAAGTTTCAGCTCAATATCTCTATTTTTAAAGGCTGTAGCGTGATTTCAACAGACGGACGGACATGGCCAGTACTTTATAGGGTCGGAAATGGATATTGCGATGTGTTGCCAACGGAATGACAAAATGAATATACCCCCATCCTTCGGTGGTGGGTATAAAAAGAAAATTTTAAGTTAGGAATTCCACGCTACTTACAAAATCCTTAATTGTTTTCAATACCACTCCCCTAAGTTGGTTCATGTCTGGTATTGTGTCTGCACCTAAGTGCCGGTATCTGTTAGACGCTAAAGACGGGCAATGACAAAGGAAATGCTCCAATGTCTCATTATCTTCCTCGCACGCCCTACACATGCTATCACTTGCAGCACCGATTTTACATAAGCTCATAATCCTACGTGCCCCGTTATGATACCAAAAGCTATACTGACCACCTTCTTGCTTCCATTCAGTAATAGCCTCGTCTTCTCACGATCTGGATCCCCCCCATAGGATTTTCGCCGTCCTACCGACCGTTTCGCTGTTACACCATGTTGCATGCGCATTCGTCGCCCACTCACTTAACTCGGACTGCGTCGCCCCGAAAGGCTTCGGGTTAACCCAGTTTATTGACGGCAGTCCTCTGGCCTTCACTGCCAAATCGTGTGCCCTTTCATTTCCCCTTACTCCGTTATGGCCCGGCACCCAAAACGATGCGGATTTTGGCATCCTCAGAGAAGGCGTTAATCTCCTTCTTACACTGCAAGACTGTTCGTGACCTTACCGTCCTCATTGTTATTGCCCTTATGGCCATTTTACAGTTCATAAATGTTCAGAATCGTTCTCGCGTTAGCACCACACCACTTCACGCATTCCGTGATCGCCCGGATCTCCGCCTGCAGAACCGTATTATGGTCAGGCAGTCTAAAACAGATCTCAGTCCCTGGGTTCTCAATGTAAACCCCC
Source organism: Stomoxys calcitrans (assembly GCF_963082655.1). Taxonomy (NCBI): domain Eukaryota; kingdom Metazoa; phylum Arthropoda; class Insecta; order Diptera; family Muscidae; genus Stomoxys; species Stomoxys calcitrans. The sequence goes on from NC_081553.1 coordinate 224,707,599, forward strand.
AGGCCCACTCTGTCCTCTAGCTTTGATCCATCCGTGTAACATGATCTTCCAGATGGCAATACTAGGGTTCCGTCAATCCAAGACTGTGCCGATGGCAGCAGTGTCTCGCACTCGACTTCAAGGTGCATTCTGGCATCCGATCGAAAACCTTTTCCCTTCCTTCTAGATTTCCTTTCGTCGCCTCGATTATACCGCGATGGTATGAGCTGCTCCCATCCTCAATCCATTCTCCCATCGCCTTAAGTCTCATAGCCGCAGTGGTTAGCTCACACTTAATCTGTATGTGTGAGGCAGCCTATTCTAGATATCCAATGGGTTTGGGTATCTGAAATAGTCTCCAGTGCCCTAGTGGGCGTGGTCCTCATCGCTCCCCCTATGCCAAGACAACATGTTCTCTTCAAGGTGCATCTCTGGTATCCGATCGGAAACCTCTCCCCTTCCTTCCATCTATCCTATCGTCGCCTCGATTATACCACGATGGTATGAGTTGCTCCCATCCTGAATCCATTTTCCCATCGCCTTAAGTGTCATGGCCGCTGTGGCTGCCTCACACTTAATCTGTATGTCAATGGGTTTGGATATCTAGAATAGTCTCCAGTGCAAAAGTGGGCGTGGTCCTCATCGCTCCGCCTATGCCAAGACAACAATTTCTCTGAACCTGTTGTATGGTCCTTATGCTGCACTTTTTCTCCATAGCAGTCCACCAAACTACTGAGGCGTAAGTAAGTATTGATCTAATCACGCTTCTGTAGAGCCAGTGGCCTATCCTCGGATTCAGGCCCCATTTCGAGCTTACGGCCCTTTTAAATAGTGCCCAACATCTGTGAGCCTTCTCAGTACGCTCCTGAATGTGACACTTCCAATTCAGTTTCCTATCCAAGATCACATCGAAGTCCTTGACCTTGTCAGATATCGAAATCGTCTTATTGAGGAAACGTGATGCGTTAAATTGGTCCACCTTCTTCTTCCTCGTTAACAGGCATAATTCAATCTTCTCTGGGTTAACATTGAGACCTCTGGGTCTAGCCCAGTCATATGTCATATGCAAGACCCTTTTAGGCCCTTCTGCATAGCTGGTTCGGATCCTTACCTCAGCATCCGTAATAGGTCATTTATCATCAGTCATCAGTCATGTTCCATGGCTTTGAGTAGAAAGGACGTAAGGCTTAAGAGTCTGTAGGACTTTGGTGTCGCATAACTTGCCTTGCCGGGCTTGGATATAAACACCACCCTTGCCTCCTGCCAGGCCTTTGGGGTATATGCAAGTCCTAGGCACACTGTGAAAATTTCGGCCAGACGAGGCGCTAGATAGTCTGCCTCTTGCTGTAGTAACGCCGGAAATATTCCATCAGGTCTGGGTGTTTTAAATGGTCTGAAGCTCCTCAAGGATTCCTTCAACATAAATTCCGTGATTTCAAACCTTCGATCAACGTCATTATTCCAAGATTCCGGTGTCTCCGTGATTCCCTTCGTATCCTGTGGAAAATGGGTTTTCATCAAAAGCCTCAACATGTCCTCTGCTGTCTTTGCTCTCACTCCCACATCGTATACTAAAGTTTCAGTTTGGACAGTTTGGTTTTTGAGAGAAACTTTTTTATCGACTTGTTCGCAGAAAATCTTCCAGGAGGCACGTTTTGCCGCTTTGGTAGTCTTATTGTAGTCCTTGAACCGTGTGTATTACACATCCCAATAAACTTTCGCCTTTTTACGACGTGCCCTGTTAAAAAGTCTGCGGACCTCTTTCCCAATATTGGGAATCTCCCCTGCCATCCAGGGTTTTTCTTGGGCTGATTTCCTTTCCCGAAAAGGAATACTATCATCGAAGTAGTCCTTATCGTCGAAGTTCGTTAAATCTTCGACTTTATTTTTCACTAAGAACTTTCACCCATTCAATGTAACAGCTACTCCACTTGCCATTAAAGAGATACAATAAATTGATGGAAAAAAAAATCCTTTGAAATTGTGCTCAATAACCATAAAATCATAACCATAACTATAACCAGACAGTGATATCATTGTTTGAAATCTATAAAAAATCCCTTTGCAATATTCATTCTCTGTTTAAACTCCATCTGCCTAACTGTCAGGGATTTTCCTAAGCATTGAAGAATATGGACAACCACCATTCGAGCTTCGTTCTTCCCATCAATGGTTGCCACTAGGACTGTGACAATAAGATGACAGACATAGCCAGCAAGTCTAGTGGTTAGGTGTGGTGGGATCCAAAGCTGATTTCACTATGATTCTAACAATGGTGGGCGGCAAATTGTTCACCAATACCATTGAAACGGCAGTAATTTAATGGTTGACAACAAGAGGGGGAGAGGGGGAGTGAGACATTTGGCGCTGGAATTTCATTTATCTGTCAAGTGACATACATTTAACCACAATTCAGTGGTGGGTCTTGTAACATTGCAAACGAGGCTAAGTTTGTGGGGTAGAATAGTAAGTAAATGTTACTAGGAATTCCGTTGTGGTTGTAGCATGAATGCTGTAATCAGAAGGTTTGGCGGGAAATGGCAAGAAAGAGATCACCATTCCATGATAATCCCAGACGGCGAGTGGGAGAAAATAATACTACGACAAAAATTACATATAAAACGTCCTAGCGTTTTTACTTTTTCAGTCACTTTTACTAGATTTGATTGAAATTTCGCATCGATTTATAACCTTATATAGCTGTTATAAAGGGTGATTTTTTTGAGGTTAGGATTTTCATGCATTAGTATTTGACAGATCACGTGGGATTTCAGACATGGTGTCAAAGAGAAAGATGCTCAGTATGCTTTGACATTTCATCATGAATAGACTTACTAACGAGCAACGCTTGCAAATCATTGAATTTTATTACCAAAATCAGTGTTCGGTTCGAAATGTGTTCAAATTTTGACAAATTTTGTTCAGCGATGAGGCTCATTTCTGGTTGAATGGCTACGTAAATAAGCAAAATTGCCGCATTTGGAGTGAAGAGCAACCAGACGCCGTTCAAGAACTGCCCATGCATCCCGAAAAATGCACTGATTGGTGTGGTTTGTACGCTGGTGGAATCATTGGACCGTATTTTTCCAAAGATGCTGTTGGACGCAACGTTACGGTGAATGAACACATTTCGAACCGAACACTGATTTTGGTAATAAAATTCAATGATTTGCAAGCGTTGCTCGTTAGTAAATCTATTCATGATGAAATGTCAAAGCATACTGAGCATCTTTCTCTTTGACACCATGTCTGAAATCCCACGTGATCTGTCAAATACTAATGCATGAAAATCCTAACCTCAAAAAAATCACCCTTTATAAACCAATCTTCCAATTTGCCTTCTCCAGTCGCCAGAGGGCTTTTTTATAATCTGATTTTTATACCCACCACCATAGGATGGGGGTATACTAATTATTCCGTGTCTAACACCACAAAATATTCGTCTAAGACCCCATCTTATATAAAAAATCAATTGGTGATTGTTTTGTAGGTTTGTATGTTTGTTTGTTTGTGTGTGTGTGTGTTCCTTATAGACTCAGAAACGGATGAAGCGATTTTCTTGAAATTTTCACAGATGGTGCATAATGATCCCGTGGTGAAAATAGGGTACTACATTTTTTGATATCTGAAGGTGGCAGACCCTTCCCCTTACCGTTATTTTCAGAAAATCCAGATCTCGAAGATGGGTAGTGCGATTTAAGCGAAATTTTGTGTGCTCTCATATAGTACCATAAAAATAAAAATTTGGTATTCAAATTTCGGATGGGGTACCTAGGGGGGCCGCCCCACCCTTAAACCTACCAAACATATATTTAGACCAATCACGACAATATGGGACTCAAATGAAAGGTATATAGAATAAGAAAACGTGTCTTATATCCAATAGTTGGACCAAGTGTTAGGGGGACCACCCCAACCCCAAAAACACCCCTTAATCGGACATATTTATCGACCATGACAATATGGGACTCAAATAAAAGATATTTGCGAGTAGAATACGAATCTAATATTCAAATGTGGGACCACGATTCTGGGGGTCCACCCCTTCCCCAAAACACCCCCCAAACAGGACTTATTTACTTATTTATTTTAGGGGTGGTATGGGGCCATACCACCCCTAAAATTCCACCCAAATAGGAAGTATTTGCAGCTATTGCAATATGAGGCTCAAATAAGAGGGTTTTAAGAGTAGAACACGAATCCGATATATATTTTCAAGGCCAACTCACTGAGTGGCCGCCCATACCCCAAAACACCTCACAAGCCGGTCGTGTTTGCCGACTATGGAAATATGGGGATCAAATTAAAGGTAATTGGGAGTAGGCCATGTATTTGATATCAACATTAGGGACCAACTGTCTAGGACGTATATGCTCACCAAGACAATTTGGGTCTTAAAGAAAGTGGATCTAAATATTTATAGTTTTTAGAGCCAATACCCCAAACCGGACATATTTGCAGACTTTTGCAATAAGCAGTTTAAATAAGATTAGAAAACGAATTTGATATCCAATTTTGAGGCCAATGGCAATATGGGGTTCAAATAAATCATATATAGATATATGAGAATAGAGCACATTGCTGATATATTTTCCGGGCTAAGTGTTCGGGGGACCACCCCTAATCATATTTTCCGATCATGCCAATGTGGGGCTTAAATGAAAGGTATGGGAGGTAGAGCAAGAATTGATACCCACTTTTGGGACCAATTTTCTGGGGGTGTACCCCCTTTCAAAAATACCCCACAAACAGCAATTTTTTAGTGACCATCGCAATATGGGGCTCAAATAATGGTATTTGGGAGTAGAATACGAATTTGATATCCAAATGTCGGACCATGTATCCATCACCCCTTTCCCAGAACACCCCCAAAGGGTACAAATTTTTCGACCATGCCAATATGTGGCTCAAATGAAAGGTATTTGAGATTAGAAAACGAATTAGAAAACCTATTTTGGGACCATGTGTTTGGGGGACGCCTCATCGTGTAAACATCCCTAAACCAATGGCAATATGGGGTTTAAATAAATGGTATTTGAAAGAAGAGCACGATGCTAATATTTTTTCAGGGGCAAATGTCGGGGGGACCACCTCACCCCCGAAAACGTTTTAAAGTATTTTTACTTGTTTGCTATCACTCTAACTGAAAAGTGACCGGTCGTGCGAATGATGGTATTCGGGAGAAGAAATACAAAACTTGTATCAATATTTGGGCCTAAGTTTCAGAAGAGGAAGCCCTATCCCAATATAATCCTCCAAAAGGACATCTATGTATCGATGCTTGGCTCCATGTCTGAGGGGCTGTTGCCTCCAACAAATCCCCTTCAAAAATCTTCAAAATATAAGAGTAGAAGTAAAATACGAATATCATAGTGAAGCTTGAATCTAAGCCTTAGAGGTGGTACCTTCCCCCCCAAAAAAAAAAACCTTTCCCTACATCGAAGACCCTCAAAGTTCATATCGGGGTAATGCAAAAGTAAATTTTCCCCATGAACATTCCACTAAGGAACAGGGGCAAAAATCTCACATATCAATGAGTGCAGTCCAATTAAAGTTGAAGTTCAATGATAAGGGGCCTCCTTTTTATAGCCGAGTCCGAACGGTGTGCCGCAGTGCAACACCTCTTTGAAGAGAAGTTTTACATGGCATAGTACCTCACAAATGTTGCCAGCATTAAGAGGGGAAAACCACCGCTGAATTTTTTTTTGATGGTCTCGCCAGGATTCGAACCCAGGCGTTCAGCGTCATAGGCGGACATGCTTACCTCTGCGCTACGGTGGTCTGTTTTCGTGTAGGTAGGTTAAAATTGTAAAAGTACCAAGTCGGTCCATTTTTAAACCCTCCACCATAGGATGGGGGTACACTAATTTCGTCATTCCGTTTGTAACACCTCGAAATATGCGTCTAAGACCCCATTAAGTACATATATTCTTGATCTTCATGACATTTTAAGTCGATCTAGCCATGTCCGTCCGCCGAAAGCGCGCTAACTAGCCGCTTGAAATTTCGAACAAATACTTCTTTTTAGGGTAGGTCGGTTGGGATTGCAAATGGGCCAAATCGGTTCATGTTTTGATATAGCTGCCATATAAACCGACTTTGGGTCTTGATTTCCAGAGCTTCTAGAAAGTGAAATTTTGCACGTGGTGTTTTGGTATCACTTCCAACAACTGTACCAAGTGTGGTTTAAATCGGTTGATAACCTGATATAGCTGCCATGTAAAGCGTGCGCAATTTCTATCAGATTTGGCTGAAATTTTGAACGAAGTGTCCTCATATGACTCCCAACAACTGTGACAAGTATAGTTTAGACCAGTAAATAACCTGATATGAGTCTCTAAAGGGCGTAATTCCTATCCGATTTGGCTGAAATTTTGCTTGACGTGGTTCGTTAGGACTTGCAACAACTGTGCTATGTATGGTTCAAATTTGTCCATAACTTGATATAGCTGCCATATAAACCAATCCTGGGTCTTGACTTCTTGAGGTTCTAGGGCGGAATTCCTATCTGAATTGGGCGAAATTTTGCTCGAAGTGTTTTATTTTGAATTCCAACAACTGTGTAAAGTATAGTTCAAATTAGTGCATATCCTGATATAGTCGCCATATAAACCGATCTCCAGATTAGATTTATTGAGTCTCTAGAGGACGCAATTCTATTCGATTTGACTGAGATTTCGCTTGACATGGTTCGTTATGACTTCCAACAACTGTGTTAAGTATGGTTCAAATCGGTTCATAGCTGCCATATAAACCGATCTTGGGTCTTGACTTATTGAGCCTCAAGATGGCGCAATTCCTATCCGATTTGGTCGAAATTTTGCTCGAAGTGTTTTATTTTGAATTCCAACAACTGTGTAAAGTATGGTTCAAATTAGTGCATATCCTAATATAGTCGCCATATAAACCGATCTCCCGATTAGACATAGCTCCCATATAAAACGATTTCCGGATTTGACTTCTTGAACCTATAGAGGGCGCTACTCTTCATAACTTGATATAGCTCCCATATAAAACAATTCCTGTTTTGACTTCTTGAACCTATAGAGGGCGCAACTCTTATCTGATTAGGCTGAAGTCTTGCACGTAGCATTTTGTTATGATTTCTAACAATTAAGTCAGGTGTGGTATAAATTGCTTCATAACCAAATGTAGTTCCCATATAAACCGATCTCCCGATTTGACTTCTTGAGCTTCTAGAGGGCGTAGTTATGTTTTGTTATGTTTTTCAACAACTGTATCGAGTATGGTCAAAATCGATCGTTAACCTAATAAGGCTGTCATATAAACCAATCTCCCAATTTGACTTCTCTAGAGGTTTCTAGTCTCTAGAGGGCGCATTTATTATCTGATTTAGCAGCACTGATTCAATATGGCAAATAAAATGGTAATTTTGCCCATGAACATCCCACTAAGGAACAGGGGCAAACTTCTCACATATCAATGAGTGCAGTCCGATTCAAGTTTAAAGCTCAATAATAAGGGGCCTCATTTTTATAGTCAAGTCTGAATGGCATGCCGCAGTGCGACACCTCTTAGGAGAGAAGTTTTACATGGCATAGTACCTCACAAATGTCGGCAGCATTAGGAGGGGAATACCACCGCTGAAAATTTTTTTTGATGGTCCCGCCAGGATTCGAACCCAGGCGTTCAGCGTTATAGGCGGACATGTTAATCTCTGCGCTACGGTGGCCTCATTTGGCACTATGACTTTTTCTATGATATTCAACAAATGTAACAAGTATGGCCCGAATTGGTTCAAAACCTGATATATAAACCGATCTCCCGATCTAACTTCTTGAGCCCGTAGGGTGAGCAATTCTTATTCTGTTTTAAATTTTGCACAATGACTTCTACTATGACCCCAACTTCCAAACCAAATATGGCCTGCATCGGTCCATAACCTGTGATGGCTCCAATAGCATAGCAATTTTTATCCATTATCCTTTTTTGCCTATAAAGAGATATCGGGCAAAGAACGTGACGAATGCTATCTATGGTGGAGGGTATATAGATTAGGTTACGTTGAAAAGAGGGTACAGATATAAATCTGCCCATGCCACTATAGACATACACCTACGCCAGGTGGAGGGTTTAAAAGATTCATCCCGGCCGAACTTAGCTCGCTTTTATTTTTTTTTAGATTTTTTCTACCCCTAACACTCCTAATGAGTTTAGGAAAAATCCTCTGCCAAAATATTTTAATTATTTTCTTCAAAGAACCATTTGAATAGGTCACCTATCTTACCGAAACCAAGGTTTCTATGCATTACAAATTAGTTTTTTTTTTTATAAAAATGTCCCTTTTTTAATTTAAAACTCCTTTAAAAAACAAATCCCACAAAAATTCATTCATCCAAGAAAATTTGTACAACTCTGTTCATCTTCATTTTCATTTGCATATAACCCTTAACCATTTAATGGTGAACTTTATGACTATGGTGTCCTTCTCAAAAGGATACCATTTTGCCTGCATTCGCACATATTTTATGTTTGCAATTCAACGCAAAAGCTTTACCTGAAAACATGCGGTAATGGTTGTTGACGTTGCTCCATTTTTCCGGGAATTGTGGCTACATGCAAAAGCAGACAGATAGACTTTGCAACGATGTTGTCTGTAGTGGTATGTAAGGAAGCAGTGTCCTGGCATTTGTTCAACCATAAAACCACAAAAGAGTGTCATTACAGTGTGGTTACCGCAATGCGGCCAGTTTGTCGGTTGAGGTGAGGAACAAAAATAATCATATTTGGGGCCAGAGGTGTTGCAAAATGGTAGCTTTATGTTTGGGCTGGGAAAAAAAGGCGTCAAACGTAAAGGCTTTTTCCTAAATTGCAGCTTTTCAAATTCGATGAATTGTAAATGAACTCCTGATCTTTATTGGGGATGGCTTTAAGAGAATGAACACCATTCCCATAGAATGACAACCTCCATTTAACTGAGGGCTAAGCACTGCTGAAAATTTTTTATGATGTTCGAACCTTGGAGTTCGGAGTCATAGGCGGACATGCTCAACTCTCAGCTATGGTGGCCTTCGTTGCAAAATGGAAATTTTGCCCATGAGCATTTTACTAAGGAACAGGGGCAAACTTCTCACATATCAATGAGTGTAGTCCGATTCAAGTTTTAAGCTCAATGATAAGGGGCCTCCTTTTGTGTAGCCGATTCCGAACGGCGTGTCGCAGTGCGACACCTCTTTGGAGTGAAGTTTTACATGGCATAGTAACTCACAAATGTTGCCAGCATTAGGAGGGGAAAACCACCGTTGAACATATTTTCTGATGATCTCGCCAGGATTCCAACCCAGGCGTTCAGCGTCATAGATGGACATGCTAACCTCTGCGCTACGGTGTCCTCGCTTCGTTGGTAATATCTCAAAATATTGACTTACACCACTACTGTGGTACAGGGTATTATAACTTAGTGAATTATTGGGTTGCCCAAAAAGTAATTGCGGATTTTTCATATAGTCGGCGTTGACAAATTTTTTCACAGCTTGTGACTCTGTAATTGCATTCTTTCTTCTGTCAGTTATCAGCTGTTACTTTTAGCTTGCTTTAGAAAAAAGTGTAAAAAAAGTATATTTGATTAAAGTTCATTCTAAGTTTTATTAAAAATGCATTTACTTTCTTTTAAAAAATCCGCAATTACTTTTTGGGCAACCCAATAGTTTGTAACACCCAAAAGGAAGAGAGATGGACTGTCTGTCCGTTCGTCTGTCTGTCTATGTTAATTTGTATACAAAGTACAGGTCGCAGTTTTCATCCGATTGTCTTCAAATTTGGTACAGGCATCTTTTTCGGCCTAGAGACGAAGCCTATTGAAATTGGAAAAAATCGGTTCATATCTGGATATAGCTCCCATATATATGTTCGTCCGATTTTCAGTAATAATGCAATAAAACGGTCATTTGTTACCCAATTCTCTCGAAGTTTGGCAGGAAGGATTTTTTTTACGACTGTCGACATTACTGGTGAATTTCGTGAAAATCGGTACAGATTTAGATATAGCTCTCATGTGTATACATCGCCCGATTTTCACTCCTAGAGCCACTGCAAGCACATTTATAGACCAATCTTGGCAAAATATTGCACAACGCTTTCATCGATGACTACCACAATGTACATAGAGTTTGGTCAAAATCGGTTCAGATTTAGATATAGCTCCCATATATATGTTCGTCCGATTTCCAGTAATATTGCAATAAAATTGTCTTTTGTTAACCGATTTTCTCCAAATTCGGCAGGAGGGATTCTCTCTTGACTCGAAATATTACTGGTGAAATTCATGGAAATCGGTTCAGATTTAGATATAGCTCTCGTATATATATATCGACCGATTTTAACTTCTAGAGCCACTGCAAGCATATTTATAGACCAATCTTTCCAAAATATTGCACAACGCTTTTATCGATGACTACCACAATGTATATAGAGTTTGGTCAAAATCGGTTCAGATTTAGATATAGCTCCCATATATATGTTCGTCCGATTTCCAGTAATATTGCAATAAAATTGTCTTTTGTTAACCGATTTTCTCGAAATTCGGCAGGAGGGATTTTCTCGTGACTCTCAATATTACTGGTGAATTTCATGAAAATCGGTTCAGATTTAGATATACCTCTCGTATATTATTATCGCCCAATTTTAACTTCTAGAGTCACAGCAAGCGCATTTATTGATCCATCTTGCCAAAATTTTGCAAAACGCTTTCCTCGACGACTGCCACAGTATCTGGGGAATTTTCTCGAAATCGGTTCAGATTTAGGTATAGCTCTCATATATATGTTCGTCTCAATTTGAGAAATATTGCAAAAAAGTGATCATTTGTTATCCGATTCTGTCGAAATTGTGCAGGAAGGATTTTGTTATGACTCTCAGTATTACTGGTGAATTTCATAGAAGTCGGCCCAGATTTAGATATAGCTGTCATATATGCATATCGCCCGTTTTTCACTTTAAGAGCCACTGCAAGCGCATTTATTGACCAATCATGCCAAAATTTTGCACAATGCTTTCCTTGGCGACTACCACATTATCTGAGAAGTTTGCTCGGAATCGGTTCAGAATTAGATATAGCTCCCATTTATACGATCGTTTTGGGTTATTTGCCATAATGTTGTCATTTGTCAACCGTAGTTTTTACAGTTTGAACATATTTGCTCGCCGAGGTCCATCAAAATTGGTTCAGAATCGGATATAGGTTCCACATTGTACTTATAGGGTAGGTGTAGGGTATTATACAGTCGACACCGGCCGACTTTTGCCCTTCCTTACTGTTTTTTAATTGTCATGATACTTAAGGACGATATAAACATATCCGTCTGTCAAAATCAGGATTTTTTATAATGAAGTAGTGTTTGACTATATCTAGCAAATGTAGCCAGCTTTGGTAAGGGGATAACCACCGTTGGAAATTTTGTTGATGTTCACGCCGGGACCCTGTCCCAGGTGTTTGACGTCATAGGCGGACATGCCAACCTCTGCGCCATGGTGGCCACTTGTAAGGTATCCTGTCATGTTAAGACTTCTCTACCAAGTGGTGTCGCTATGCGGCACACCATTCATACTCAGCAAAAAAAAGAGGCCCCTTATCATTGAGCCTAAACTTTAATCGGACTACACTCATTCATATGAGAGTAGTATCCCCTGTTCCTTAATGGAATGCCCGTGGGAAATTTAGTTTAGTTTTAGTGTTTGACGATAGTCTTTGCTTTGCAATGAGCTAGGTCCGTGGTACTGCTATGCTTGGAGCAGTGGTAAGCAAGGTTGTTTGTGTTCCTAACATTTCTTCGAACTAGAAAAAGTCGTGCCTCAAAACATTGCTAAATTACTTTTTGCTTCTGCAGGTCAATTGCAATTCTTAAAATTGTTTCATGGTTTTGATATGGTTGCCTTGACTTCTACAGCATTTGGAGGAATCATTTTCTCTAAAGTTTTAGGTGGTGTTCTCATATGACTTTCAATACGGATGCCAATTTTGCCTTATTTTAAATTTGAGATTTTTTTGTGGGATTTTTAAAAATTTTCTTTGCCTGGATAATTTTATTAAAATTTGAAATTTCATTAGACTTCGTTATCAGACATGTCTCCCTATTGTACCTTAATGGGATATTCTTGCGGAGAAAAAGTGTTTTTTATACAGACCCATTTTTGTCCCCAACTCTCACATTACATGTGATGCGTTTTAAGGTACTTTAAAAGTAACCTCCAACCCTGCTCACTCCATGTTTACGAATTTGCATGGCTTTCAAGTGACTTGTTTAGCTTTTTTGTCGATGATGATTGCACTTTAACCAATATTTTGCTTGGAGAATTCATAAACCCAAAGCTTATATGGCATCATTTAGTCCCCAAAGAGTAACAATGCCAAATACCATACAAAAGCAATGGCAAGGAATGGTTAGGAGGAAAAATATGTCAGCCGGGCCGAATCATATATACCCTGCATTATGAATCGAATTTGCCTAGTTCTTTCTCTATAGCCAAACAAAAGATAATGGATAAGAATTGCTGTGCTATTGGATCTATATCAGGTTATGGACCGATTCGGATCATATTTGGTATGGATGTTGGAGCCCATAGCAGAAGTCATTGTGCAAAATTTTAGTCAAATTGGATAAAATAGCTACTCTACTGGAAATGTGTAGTCAATTGCCCCAAATATACTGATCCTATGCTGGAGAATTATTGTGTTGCCCAAAAAGTAATTGCGGATTTTTTTAAAAGAAAGTAAATGCATTTTTAATAAAACTTAGAATGAACTTTAATCAAATATACTTTTTTTACACTTTTTTTCTAAAGCAAGCTAAAAGTAACAGCTGATAACTGACAGAAGAAAGAATGCAATTACAGAGTCCCAAGCTGTGAAAAAATTTGTCAACGCCGACTATATGAAAAATCCGCAATTACTTTTTGGGCAACCCAGTAGTTACCTGCCACAGGACATATCCTACAGGGAATGAAAATCTTCAATTGTCTTAACTTATGATTCTTAATTACTTTTTAAAGAGTTGCTTAATTATTGTTAAGAAATGCTTATCCGTTAAATATATTTGCTAACTAATGTATCTCCCTTAAAAATACTTGCAAAGTATACTCATCCTTTTCGAACTGTCCCAGGACCTATCCTACGGTTTTAGAATGGTTGCAATTAATCACCTCGAGCGACAAACCTTTATAAAGGTGATAGCTTTTTTCCATGGCAGTGGACGAGAAATGGGACAGGTCCTTATCCCCAGAGGACCTATCCCGTGACAGGTTTGGGACCTGTTCCATTTCCCGATAGGGGCCCTATAGGGGCTTAAGAAGTAAAATCGGGAGGTCGGCTTATATCAGGTTATAAACCTATACAGACCATATTTGACACATCTATTAAAGGTCATGAAAGAAGCCGTTGTACAATGTCAGCTAATTCGGATAATAATTGCGTCCTCTAGAGGCTCAAAAAGCCAAGATCCCAGGTCGGTTTATATGGCAGCTATATCAGGTTATTGACCGATTTAAACCGTATTTGGTATATTTGTTGGAAGTCACAACAAAACAAATCATTCAAAATTTCAGCCCCATCGGATAAGAATTGCGCCCTCTAGTGGCTCAAGATTTGAAGGTCCCAGATCGGTTTATATGACAGCTATATCAGAATATAAACCGATTTAAGCCAGAATTGGTTCAGTTGTTGCAAGTCTTACCAAAACTCGTCTTCAAAATCTCAGCCCAATCGGATAAGAATTGCGCCCTCTAGTGGCTGAAGAATTTAAGATCAAAATTCGGTTTATACGACAGCTTTATCAGGTTATGGACCGATTTCAGCCATACTTGGCACAGTTGTTGGAAGTCAATACGCAACATTTCATGCACGAGTTCTTCCAAATCGGGTATTAATTGCGCCCTCTAGAGGCCTAGGACGTCAAGAAACGGTTTATATGGCAGCTATATCAGGCTGTGAACCGATTCAGACCATACTTAGCACAATCGTAAGTCATAACAAAACTCTTCATACAAAATTTCAGCCAAATCGGATATGAAGTGAGCCCTCTAGTGGCTCAATAAGTCAAGATCCAAGATCGGTTTATATGGCAGCTATATGAAATAAGTGAAAGCGTGTTAAGTTCGGACGGGCCAAATCTTGGAAACCCACCACCATGGATTCTGGTAAAATATGGGAGCAATATCTAGTTATAGACCGAATTAAACCGTACTTGGCGCAGGTGTTTAGAGTCATAACAGAACACTAAATGCAAAATTTCAGCCAAATCGGATAAAAATCTCGGCCTGTATGGGCTCAAGAAGTCAAATCGCGAGATCGGTTTATATGGGAGCTATATTCAAATCTGAACCGATTTGGCCCATTTGCAATCATCAACGACCTACATATATACAAAGTACCTCTATCGTGATTTTGACATGGCTAGTTCGAATCAGAATTTCGAGACGATCAAGAATATATATACCTTATGGGCTCCAAGATCAATGATTTCAAGGTGTTACAAACGGAATGACCAGATTAGTATACCCCCATCCTATGGTAGTGGGTATCAAAATGGACCGATATGGCCCATTTTTAATTGCAAATAACCTACAATAGTAGGAAGTATTTGTGCAAAATTTGAAGTGCTCCGTTTTATTCCTTGGGAAGTTAGCATGCTTTCGACAGACAGACAGACGGACGGACAGATGGACGGACATGGCTACATCTACTTATAATATCAATTCAATCAAGAGTATATACACTTAGCTTGGTCTCTGGACAATATTTCGATGTGTTACAAACGGATTGATATGCCCCCATCCCATGATGGAGGGTATAAAAACACTTTGGCATTTGTCATCCAAACTTTGGTTCATTTTTATGGCGCAAGTGGCAACTGCAGCATGACTATTGGGGGAACCATTTGTATGCCTTCTTATGTTGAATGGATACAAAGAGGTAGTCAACAAGTTAAAAAAAAACATCTTCTTGTCTAGTTGTTAGCCAGTTTGAAGGTCATTGTGTTTGACGAGCTAGTCATGGCTGTCTGTCTATGCGTCTGTGCTTTGAAATCACGCAACAGTTTTTACAAATATTGAGATTCTTTTCTTGTCCATGGGCAGGTTAAGTTAGAAGATGGGCTATTACGGACTATGTTTTCTTATAGCCCCCCATATACACTAATCTCCCGATTTAGGGTCTAAGACTCTAATGGCCTACATCAGTAACTTTTTTCTTTTTATACCCACCGCCGAAGGATGGGGGTATATTCATTTTGTCATTCCGTTTGCAACACATCGAAATATCCATTTCCGACCCTATAATGTATATATATTCTTGATCAGCGTAAAAATCTATGACGACTAGGGCATGTCCGTCCGTTTGTCCGTCTGTCTGTTGAAATCACGCTACAGTCTTCAAAAATAGAGATATTGAGCTGAAACTTTGCACAGATTCTTTTTTTTTTGTCCATAAGCAGGTCAAGCTCGAAGATGGGCTATATCGGACTATATCTTGTTATAGCCCCCATATAGACCGATCCGCCGATTTAGGGTCTTGGGCCCATAAATTTGGGACAGTGAGTTGTGTCCGCCCCTTCGACATCCTTCGTCAATTGGGCCTAGATCGGTCCAGATTTGGATATATCTACCATATAGACCGATTCTCCGATTTAGGGTCTTAGGACCATAAAAACCACATTTAGTATACGATTTTGCTGAAATTTGGGACAGTGAGTTGTGTAAGGTCCTTTGACATCCTTCGTCAATTTGGCCTAGATCGGTCCGGATTTGCATATAGCTGCCATATAGACCGATCCTCCGATTTAGGGTCTTAGGACCATAAAAGCCACATTTATTACCCGATTTTGCTGAAATTTGGGACAGTGAGTTGTGTTAGACCCTTCGACATCCTTCCTTAATTTGGCCTAGATCGGTCCCGATTTGCATGTAGCTGCCATATAGACCGATCCTCCGATTTAGGGTCTTAGGACCATAAAAGCCACATTTATTATACGATTTTGCTCGAATTTGGGACAGCGAGTTGTGTTAGGCCCTTCAACATCCTTCGTCAATTTGGCTCAGATCGGTCCAGATTTGGATATATCTGCCATATAGACCGATCCTCTGATTAAGGGGCTCAGGCCCATGAAAGCCACATTTATTATCCGATTTTGCTGAAATTCGGGACAGTGAGTTGTGTAAGGTCCTTCGACATCATTCGTCAATTTGGCCTTTTTCACCGGCATTTTTCACCGGAATTTGATGAAAAGTGTTTTGCATACCAGCTGGCTACCAACTCAGCTACTACCTCTTGCCCAACTCAAGTTAAATTTTTTCTTATGTAGCTCAATGTTTGCGACTTTTTACTGGTAGAGTAGAGTTAAATGTCTACTCCCTTTAAAAAAATTAAATAATTGAGCAGCTATTAAAGGCAACAATGGCAATGATAACATTTTTTTTTATATTTGTAGTGAGTATATGCAGACTTGTTAGTTTGTCTGTCTTGCTAATGATTGCTAATGGTCTGTATTGTGGAGTCATCAATTTATTCTAGACTCCTAGAGAAAAGGTTCGAAAACATCTAGGATTTTCCTTGTTTGTAATAGTCCCCAAGGACTAACAACCAGTTTGTTGGAGGTAGTCAGAGGTAATAAAAGGACAGTGTGTTTGAAAATGTTTTTCCCCACATGTGTACACCTATCCTACACAAACATACAAATGCCTTGAAAGTATGTTTAACAGACTTTTCTGGGAATAATAAGGAAATTGTTTTGCTTTGGTTTACAGGACTAAAGAGCATGTTAACGAGTTTTGCCATACACCATTGCCATTGTTAGCTGTTGAGAAAAGCACAAAAAAATACAAGTCCTTGACTAGCCCTTGGTGACATCAAGGCACCACAGCAACGAAACTTCATAGCTTAACAATGGTGTTAATAATGCAAATCCTAAGGGGGCTTCTCAAAATTTAGATAATAGAAGCCTCATTTTATTAACAAAAATAACTTAGTCAGTCTGCTAGTTAGTGAATCAATCAATCAAACTCCATCTATCTAATGAAATAATTAAAACCTAAAAACAGATTTTTCCTATGAATTAGAAATGACACAACTATACAAACATTTTAATATGTTCCTAGCTCTGAATAGAAGTCCTTTAGGAAACAAATGGCTCATTAATCAGCCTTTTAATGGCTTCCAATTTAATTAAAATCAATGGTTATTCATATTTCAATGGAAATTCTTCATTAAAAAGCCTAAAAAAGGAGAATGATTGGCAGTTAATGAGTTGATTGTTTGGAAATATGAATAAAGAATTTTTTTTGTCACTTTTATAACAGAATTTAATTTAAATCACATTGAATGATGTTTTCATTAAGGCTTAAAAAGCAAATTATTTTTTAATTATGGTGCAAGTAATTGGTAAATATGTATTAATATCATCGATATATGATTATAATTTCTATTAATTTAATGGCTTCCGTGGGGAACTGAAGGCCTTCCGCAGTGATTTTAGTTATGAAAACAAATACTCTGGCAGTGAATACATAAAACAGTTGTATATGTGTCAATTTCTTTGCTCAGTTTCTCTTTATAGGCAGAAACTTAAGAGGACAATTGGAGGTCAAACTAAGACACTTCCATGGATTTGTGTTTGTATATTTGAATAAGAATTGCTTCCTATTGGTGCTCAAGATGTCCAATCGAGAGGTTACAGCAGAAGTCATTGTGGAAAATTATAACCAAATCGGGTACCAATTGCGCTTTTCATACGCTCAGGAAGTTATATCGAAAGATGAATTCATACACAGAAAAAAACCAGTAAACCAGAGAGACAAAAGTCGGATGGAGCCGACTATATAAGACCCTATACCACCTAGTCTACGTACTAATTTTAATTTTGCACAACTCTTGAAATATCGAATAAGACCTTGTACGATTTTCTTACGATAGAAAAAAAGTCATATCGGATAACAGATATATATGGGAGTAATATCTGAATCTAGGACGTCAAATATAATATCTCACACCCAATAATGTAGAAATTTCTGCGCATGTATTGGGACGCCAAATAAAACAACTCAAGCAAAATTTTGTAAAATTGTGGTTTCTACAGTCTTAAAAGTCTATATCGGATGAAAGATATATATGGGAGCTATATCTAAATCTGGTACGAATTTCATGAAATTATGCACAGATATTAGGACGCTCTACAAAACAAGTTGTGCTTCGTTTTGTAGAGATCGGAGCAAAATTGTGGCTTCTACAGCCTTAAAAGGCCATATCGGATGAAAGATATATATGGGAGCTATATCAAAATTTGGTCCGATTTTGACGAAATTTTGCGAACATATGTAGACTTCAAATAAAACACTTCGTGTCAAATTTGGTAAAGATCGGACCTAAATTGTGGCTGCTACAGCTTTAAAAGACCATATCGGATGAAAGATATATATTGGGAGCTATATCTAAATCTGGTACGATTTTCATGAAATTTTGCACCCATATGCAGACGCCAAATAAAACACTTCGTGAAAAATTTAATAAAGATTGGACCAAAATTGTGGCTTCTGCAGCCTTAAAAGGCCATATCGGATTTAAGATATATATGGGAGCTATATCTAAATCTGGTACGATTTTCATGAAATTTTGCACACATATGTAGACGCCAAATAAAACACTTCGCGTCAAATTTGGTAAAGATTGGGCCAAAATTGTGGCTTCTACAGCCTTAAAGGGGCATATCGGATGAAAGATATATAGGGGAGCTATATCTAAATCTGGTTCGGTTTTCATGAAATTTTGCACACATATGCAGACGTCAAATAAAACACCTTACGCTAAATTTTGTAAAGATTGGACCAAAATTGTGGCTTCTACAGCCTTAGAAGGCCATATCGGATGAAAGATATATATGGGAGCTGTATCTAAATCTGGACCGATTTTGGCAAAATTTTGCGCACATATGTAGACGTCAAATACACGCTAAATTTTGTAAAGATTGGACCAAAATTGTAGCTGCTACAGCCTTAAAATTCTATATCGGATGAAAGATATATATGGGAGCTATATCTAAATCTGGTATGATTTTCATGAAATTTTGCACACATATGTATACGTCAAATAAAACACTTCGTGCCAAACTTGGTAAAGATTGGACCAAAATTGTGGCTTCTACAGCCTTAAAAGGGCATATCGGATGAAATATATATGGGGGAGCTATATCTAAATCTGGTACGATTTTCATGAAATTTTGCACACATATGTAGACGCTAAATAAAACACTTCGTGCCGAATTTGGTAAAGATTGAACCAATACTGTGGCTGCTACTGCTTTAAAATGCCATATCGGATGAAAGATATATATGGGAGGTATATCAAAATTTGGTCCGATTTTGACGAAATTATGCGAACATATGAATACTCCAAACAAAACACCTCACGTTAAATTTGGTAAAGATTGGACCAATACTGTGGCTGCTACTGCTTTAAAATTCCATATCGGATCAAAGATATATATGGGAGCTATATCTAAATCTGGACCGATTTTGGCAAAATTTTGCACATATATGTACACGCCAAATAAATCACCTCACGCTAAATTTTGCAACGATCGGACCAAAATTGTGGCTTCTACAGCCTTAAAAGGCCATATCGGATGAAAGATATATCTGGGAGCTATATCTAAATCTGAATCGATTTTTTTTCAAAATCAAACGCGTTCGTCCTTGGGCCAAAGAAGTGACATATGCAAAATTTCATGATAATCGGAGTATAAATGCGACCTGTACCTTGATAACAAGAAAACATGGACAGACATATACACCGCTACTGTGGACAGGGTATTATAACATTTGCTTGTAACACCCAGAAGGAAGAGCGATAGACCCATTGATAAGTATACCGATCGACTCAGGATCACTTTCTGATTCGATTTAGCTATGTCCGTCCGTCTGTCTGTCTGTCCGTTTGTCTGTCTGTCTGTCCGTCCGTCTGTCTGTCCGTCTGTCGGTCTGTCTTTCCGTCTGTCTGTCCGTCCGTCTGTCTGTCCGTCTGTTTCTCTGCCTGTCTGTCTGTCCGTTTGTCCATCTGTCTGTCCGTCTGTCCATCTGTCCATCTGTCTGTCCGTCTGTCTGTCTGTCTGTCCGTCTGTCTGTCCGTTTGTCTGTCTGTTCGTCTGTCTGTCTGTCTGTCTTTCTGTCCGTCTGTCTGTCCGTCTGTCTATCCGTCTGTCTGTCTGTCCGTGTGTCTGCCTGTCTGTCTGCCTGTCTGTCTGTCCGTCTGTCTGTCCGTCTGTCTGTCCGTCTGTCTGTCTGTCTGTCTTTCTGTCCGTCTGTCTATCCGTCTGTCCGTCTGTCTGTCCGTTTTTCTGTCCGTGTGTCTGTCCGTCTGTCTGCCCGTCTGTCCGTCTGTCTGTCTGTCTGTCCGTCTGTCTGTCTGTATGTCTGTCTATCTGTCCGTCTGTCTGTCCATCTGTGTGTTCGTCTGAATGTCCGTCTGTCTGTCCGTCTGTTTGTCCGTCTGTTTGTCCGTCTGTTTGTCCGTCTGTTTGTCTGTCTGTTTGCCCGTCTGTCAGTCCGTCTGTCCATCCGTCCGTCTTTCTGTCCGTCTGTCTGTCCGTCTGTCTTTCTGTCCGTCTGTCTTTCTGTCCGTCTGTCTATCCGTCTGTCTGTCTGTCTGTCCGTCTGTCTGTCTGTCCGTCCGTCTGTCTATCTGTCTGTCCATCCGTCTGTCTGTCTGTCCGTCAGTCCGACTGTCCGCCCGTCTATCGGAAGCATGCTAACTTTCGAAGGAGTAAAGCTAGGCGCTTGAAATTTTGCACCAATACTTCTTAGTAGTGTAGGTCAGTTGGGGTTGTAAATGGGCCATATCGGTTCATGTTTTGATATAGCTGTCATATAAGCCGATCTTGGATCTTTATTTCTTGACCCACCAGCGGGAGCAATTCTTATCCGATTTGGCTGAGGTTTGCATGAAGGGTTTTATTATGATTTTCAACAACTGTACTAAGTATGGTGCAGTTGATATAGCTGCTATATAAACCGATCTTGGATCACGACTTCTAAAGCCAGTAGAGGGCGCAATTATCACCCGATTTCCCTGAAATTTTGCATGTGGTGTTTCGTTATGAATTCCAACAACTGTGCTTAGTACTGTTCAAATATTGCTGCCATATAAACCGATATGGGATCTTGACATCTTAGGTCTCTAGATGGCGCAATTCTTAACCGATTGGCTGAAATTGATCATGTTGTGTTTTGTTATGACTCTCAATAACAGTGCCAAGTATGGTTTAAATCGGTCTATAATCTGGTATATGTGCCATATCAACCGATCTTGGATCTTGACTTCTTGAGCCACTACTAGAGGTCGCAATTCTCATCAGATTTCGTTGAAATTTAGCATGAAGTGTTGTGACTTTAACAACTTTGCTAAGTATGGTTCCAGTCCCTAACCTGATATAGCTGCCAAATAAACCGAACTTGGATCTTGACTTCTTTAGCCACTAGAGGGCGCATTTTTTTTTAAATCAGATTTCGCTGAAATTTTGCATGAAGTGTTTTGTTATGACTTCCAATAACTGTGCTAAGTATGATTCAAATTGGTACATAACCTGATATAGCTGCCATTTAACCGATCCGGGATCTTGATTTCTTAGGCCTCTAGATGACGCAATTCTTAACCGATTTTGCTGAAATTTTGCATGAAGTGTTTTGTTGTGACTTTTAACAACTTTGCTAAGTAAATCTAATCGGTCCGTTACCTAATATAGCTGCCATATAAACCGATCTGGAATTTTGACTTCTTGAGCCACTAGATGGCGCAATTATTAACCGATTTGACTGAAATTTTGCAGGAAGTGTTTTGTTGTGACTTTGAACTACTTTACTAAGTACGGTTTAAATCGGTCCATAACTTGATATAGCTGCCATATAAACCGATCTTGGATCTTGATAACGCGCAAAGAGCTCGACAAATGCGATCCATGGTGTAGGGTACCCAAGATTCCGTCCGACCGAACTTAGCACGCTTTTACTTGTTTCATTAATACAATGATAATAATTTTGCACAGTTCTAAGGCACAGTTCTAAGGCTAAACAATCTCCAAATCGTGCTTATCCTATTATCTCAGAGACCTATTCATTGAGTGAGAGTGAGAGAGAGAGAGAGAGAGAGAGAGAAAAGAATAAACCCACACAGGCACATCACAATTTAGGAAACAAAAACCAAAAGCATAATGGCACTGCATATGGGGGAGATATTTATGTTCACACACACTTACACAAAGAGATAAAGAATTATTATTGGATGTATTTCTTCAAGCACTTTGAATAAGCAAATTTCCTTTACACAATTCATCATCAAAAACACCTTTTTTATGTTTTGAGCTATCCCCATTTTGTGTTGTCCATAATCTAAGGCTTCTGCATAGAAATCAATTAAAATATTTAAAGAAAATCCCTTTGCCATACAAAAAAAAAAGGAAAAGCTTTCAAGCAAAATCATAAAAGGAAGAAAATCTCAATATATTCACTACAACCAACTCCAACATCCCTCCTTGCTATTGAAATTAAATTGTTTTCTTGTTGGTGTTTCAATTGAAATTAATGTGGTTTCTTTTCATCGTCGAATTGTGGTTGCGCATGAGTTGGAAAAAGTTTCAGCAGGATTAAAAAGCAGACACAAAAATAAGAATTGTATAAAATTGAATATATAAACATGTTCTTTTGTGCCTTTTTCATATTAAATTTTTTGCCTTATTTTGTAATAACAATAAAATATGGAAATTAATTTCACTCTGACCACACACAAACATGTGAATGTTGTGTCCTATTAACAAAAACAAGTGAAAACGTGCTAAGTTAGGCCAAGCTGAATCTTGGGAACGCACACAACATGGTTTCCGCTAAAAATGTACACATTAGGCTGTCCCACGCCAGAAAATGGAGAAGTTGTTTGTTTGCAATTCGGGAAAAGCATACCCCGCCGTATTTGTCCTTTTGATGTCATTAAGTAAAATAACGAAATGTTAGGGTAATCGGTTAGCGATAAATCATGCTTAAACAATCTCCAAAGAGGAGTGCTTTTTAAGGCATATAGTTGAGGATGTTGATTCTAGAATGAAATTCCTATACAAGGAACACATTAATATGGCATTTATGGTTGATGCCTGAACTGTACCCCAGCGATTCTACTAAGGCTTTGTGGCAATGTACTGTTCGATTTTAAAAGTGTTCCTGATTCGGCTTAGCCATGTCCGTCTTTCCTTGAATCCTTCTGTGTGTCTGCCCTTTTTATACACACCACCATAGGATGGGGGTATACTAATTTCGTCATTGTGTTTGTAACTAATCGAAACATTCGTCTGAGACCCCATAAAGTCGTCGTGATATTTTATGTCGATCTTGCCATGTCCGTCCGTCCGTCTTTCTGTCCGTCTGTCTGTCTGTCAAAAGCACCTTAACTTTCGATGGAGTAACGCTAGCCGCTTGAAATTTTGCACAAATACTTCTTATTAGTGTAGGTCAGTTGGGATTGTAAATGGGCTATATCGGTCCATGTTTTGACATAGCTGCCATCTAAACCGATCTTGGGTCTTGACTTCTTGAGCCTCTAGAGGGCGCAATTCATATCCGATTGGAATGAAATTTTGCGCGACGTGTTTTGTTATGATATCCAACAACTGTGCCAAGTATGGTCCAAATCGGTGTGTAACCTGATATAGCTGCCATATAAACCGCTCATGGGTCTTGACTTCTTGAGCCTCTAGAGGGCGCAATTCTTATCCGATTAGAATGAAATTTTGCACGATGTGTTTTGTTATGATATCCAACAACTGTGCCAAGTGTGGTTCAAATCAGTTTATAACCTGATATAGCTGTCATATAAACCGATCTTGGGTCTTGACTTCTTGAGCCTCTAGAGGGCGCAATTCATATCCGATCGGAATGAAATTTTGCACGACGTGTTTTGTTATGTCAAACAACTGTGCCAAGCATGGTTCAAATCGGTTCATAACCTGATATAGCTGTCATATAAACCGATCTTGGGTCTTGACTTCTTGAGCCTCTAGAGGGCGCAATTCTTATCCGATTTGAATGAATTTTAGCACGTAGTATTTTGTTATGATACCCAACAAATGTGCCAAGTATGGTTCAAATCAGTCCGTAATCTGATATAGCTGCCATATAAACCGATTTTGGGTCTTGACTTCTTGAGCCTCTAGAGGGCGCAATTCTTATCCGATTGGAATGATATTTTGCACGACGTGTTTTATTATGATATCCAACAACTGTGCCAAGTATGGTTAAAATCGGTCCATAACATGATATAGCTGCCATATAAACCGATTTTGGGTCTTGACTTCTTGAGCCTCTAGAGGGCGCAATTCATATCCGATCGGAATGAAATTTTGCACGACGTGTTTTGTTATGATATCAAACAACTGTGCCAAGTATGGTTAAATCGGTTCATAACATGATATAGCTGCCATATAAACCGATCTTGGGTTTTGACTTCTTCAGCCTCTAGAGAGCGCAATTCTTATCTGATTTGAATGAATTTTTGCACGAAGTATTTTGTTATGATATCCAATCACTGTGCCAAGTATGGTTCAAATCGATTCATAACCTGATATAGCTGCCATATAAACCGATCGTGGGTCTTGACTTCTTGAGCTTCTAGAGGGCGCAATTCTATCCGATTTAGCTGAAATTTTGCATGACGTATTTTATTCTTACTTTCAACAACTGTGTCAAATAAGGTTCAAATCGGTTCATAACCTGATATAGCTGCTATATAAACCGATATGGGATTTTGACTTCTTGAGCCTCTAGAGGATGCAAATATTATCCGTTTTGGCCGAAATTTTGTACGACCATCAACATACGTGTTTATTATGGTCTGAATCGGTCTATAGCCCGATACAGCTCTCATATAAATCGATCTCTCTAGTTTACTTCTTGTTTTGCCTAAGAAGAGATGCCGGGAAAAGAACTCAACAAATGCGATCCATGGTGGAGGGTATATAAGATTCGGCCCGGCCGAACTTAGCACGCTTTTACTTGT
The DNA here is from genome assembly GCF_963082655.1 of Stomoxys calcitrans. Classification (NCBI taxonomy): domain Eukaryota; kingdom Metazoa; phylum Arthropoda; class Insecta; order Diptera; family Muscidae; genus Stomoxys; species Stomoxys calcitrans. Next base: position 224,732,614 of record NC_081553.1, read on the forward strand.
TTCTGTTAAGATTTTAAATCACAAAAAAAGAAAATTCTTAAGTAATTAATTACAAAGTTTTGTTAAGTGTCCCTATTATTTTGCCCAAGTGAATTTACTAAAAAAATCACCATAACGACTATCCGTGAGTTATATGAGATTTTAAGATAGAATTTAAGTCCACCGTTCAAAACCCAACATGTCTACGAATATTCAGATTCAGCCTTATACAGAAGTAATTATGTTTTCTTACTCTTTTTGTGCAATACTATTCTTAGTAACCTTTGTCCCTATTATATTTTCCACCACTGTATATGTATATCCATAGTTGTGGGTATACAAAGTTCGGCTCGGTCGAACTTCATGCGTTTTTTCTATGATCGAAGTATTTTGCAAGGGAAACGTTAAGCCAGAAGATACCACAACACCAACCATAGCATGACACGTTTCGATTCTTGCTGGATATCTCATTGGATACATTTAGATGTGAAGGTTTTAAGGGCAGTACTTTGGCATGCCGTAGTTATATGGAATTCATTGCGAAAAGGACTCTATGATATAAGTACCACATTACCATGCTCGACACCCTGTCTGCTAGCGGTTTTTTTCCCCCATTCATATGTTTTTATTTGTTCCCGTTTTTATTTGAAATTTGTCGCTGAAATTTTCTATCGCATAAAAGTTCATAATACAGGCTCTTCAGGGAACTCTTTGTTAGTTCTTTTATGCCATTCAAGAATTGAAAGCTTAAATTTTTTGTCCTGTCCTTCTAAAAACCAACCCATAGGTTGCTCTTAAGTAAATACCCATCCCTTTCAATTTATTTCTGATTACCTTGTGATGTATTGAAATATTCGTCAGCATTTGGTTATCGTTTTATTAAAAATTTTCCAAAAAAAAAAAAACAAAAACATTGTAAAGGTCCTACAGCTGACTTTGTTTTTACATGGGAAAGTCATGACACCAACGACCCCAAATATATTGGGTTGCCCAAAAAGTAATTGCGGAGAATTGATTAAAGTTCATTCTAAGTTTTATTAAAAATACATTTACTTTCTTTTAAAAAATCCGCAATTACTTTTTGGGCAACCCAATAAAATGATAATGATCATGATGTTGGTCAATTCATGTTGTTTAATGTTGGCGTTGGGGCATCATTCAAAGTCCATGAAGGAATTGTGTGTGTTTGTGTTTCAAGCCCCCTAACTAAAAGAATATGACCACGTTTCCCAACAAAAGTAGGCGGGTTTCAACAATGGTTCATGTTGACATATCTTTGTTTCATTTCAGGGAATTGCAAGGACTTGTGTGTTTCTTGTCGTTGTCTTTGTTTTTGCCTTGTCATGTAATTTAATAGCCAACAATGATAACAAAACACAAAAAAAAAAGATTTTTGTATTGAAAAAAACTCCTCTCTGTCCTTAGATTTTGATTATGCTGTTGGTCACAAGAGGGCAGGAAAAGTTATATTCTTTTAATCTATCGATATGCAGAACATAAATCAAAATAAAAAAGAAACAAAATTGTGCCAAGATTCCTTAAAGATTTTCCATGTACAGTACCATAAAATTTCTTTAAAGAAACTGATGAAAGGTTTTGTTGCGATTGTTTATTTTCAGGAATACCCACGCAAAGGCCAAAAGGCAGTTGAAGATTAAAAGTCAAAACAATTTTAGTGAAGTGAACAAAAAATAATGAAAAATGACAACAAACATTGGTTTAAAGTGTGCAAAGAATAAAGAAAATTGAAAAATTATAAAAAAAAAAATTCAGTTTATTGTCTTTAGGCAAACAAAATTTTTTTATTTTAATATCGAACCATTTATGCATTTTACATTTCGTGCCCCAGGTAACTCAAAAATTATCACTCACAGATAAAACCGATTATTTCAAAGTACCCAATTTAATTGTTTATACAGAATATTATTTGAAGATTTTTACCTGCAAAGAAACAAGAGAAGGACACAATGAATATTGGCATTAGATTCACGTATGATTATTCAAAAACAAACAAACAAAAAATTTAACTCCATAATTTTATAATGAAAAGTATACTTATTTTAAAATATTTTAGGGTAAATGTTATCCTCCACCATGCAAGTTGTAAATTTGCCCATGAACATTCCATTAAGGAACTGGGACAAACTTCTCACAAATCAATGAATTGTGTCTGATTCAACTTTAAACTCAATGATAAGGAACCTCATTTTATAGCCGAACGGCGTGTCACAGAACGACACCTCTATGGGGAGAAGTTTTTCCATAACAAAGTACCTCACATATGTCGCCAGTATTAGAAGGGGAGGATAACCACAGCTGAAAAATTTTCTGATGTTCCTGCCGTGATTCGAATCCAGGCGTTCATTGTCATAGGCGGACATGCTAACCTCTGCGCTACGGTTACCTCCGTATCCTTCACCATAGCATGGTGAAAATATTGACTCATGTAACTCATCGAAAAATTGATCGGAAACCACATAAAAAATATATCTCTTTTATCGTCTTGACATTTTGAGTCGATCTTACCATGACCGTCCGTTGGTCGCTCAATTAGTCGAAATTACGATAGTGGTTAAACGGATGAAGTTATCCGCGTGAAATTTTGCACATATTCTTCTTATTAAAGTATGTCGTTGGGAATAACACATGGGTCTTATCGGTTCAGATTTGGATATAGCCTCCATATAAATCGATCTCCTGATTTACTTCTTAAGCCCTTAGAAGGCGCACGTGTTATGCGATTTGGCTGAAAGTTTGCACATAGTGGAATTTCTATAACCGTGAAATCGGTCTGTAACTTTATCCCGCTTCCGTATTAACCAATTCCTCAATTAGTTTTCAACCGCCAATTGAAGCTTACAATTTTTACTTATTTGACAAAATTTTGGTACATAAAGTACCAAATATGCAGAATTCATGTCAGTAGGTTCACAAGATTCGGTACGTTGTAAAATTCTAAGCCGATTTACCCCTGTCCGCCCATACGTCCGTCTGTTCGTATGGCCGTCTGCCTGCTGAAATAACGCTATAGAAATCAAAAAGAGATTTTGACCTGAACATTTGCACAAATTTTTTTAGTCCGTACTGAGTATGGACTAAATCGGGCTACATTTGGATAAAGCTGTCATATATACCCATTTTCCTATTTAAATTCTCTGGCCCACAAAAGGCGCATTCAATAACAGATTTCGCAGACACAAAGCGCCCGAAACCTTACGCCCCCTAATTTCCACAAATGTTCTGTAAAAGGAACATTTCAATAAAATATTCTCTAGGGACATAACTATGATTAGGCTCGGGACCCCTAAATTATTAGATGTATCATTAAATTCACTACATCAGAAGTGTCGTCCTCAGTGCCGCTGTGATGCACAAAGAAGCGATCATTTGGATCAAGTTGAGTATTGAACAGTGGGTGGACTATTGAAGCGCCGTCCACCAGACCACAACACCATATAGCAATATAGGCCTAACAACTGCAGTATATACACAATGCATGTCACTCCGGCTAAACCCCAACTTTTTGCCAATGGCTCTCTTGCAAGAGTTGCTTTTCTAGCTCTTTCCAAAAAAATGGATTTGAACTTAAATTTCCTGTCCAATAAAACATCCAAGTATTTTGCGCTTTCCGGAAATGGAACATTCTCGACACCCAAAGAGACAAGTTACACTGTAGGCAACTTGTATCTTCTGCTGAAAAGAACTACTACTGTCTTGCACGGATTTACGACTAGACCACTTTCGGTAGCCTACTTCATTGTTGCACTTAGAACTACCTGAAGTAGTGGGTTGCCCAAAAAGTAATTGCGGATTTTTTAAAAGAAAGTAAATGCATTTTTAATAAAACTTAGAATGAACTTTAATCAAATATACTTTTTTTACACTTTTCTTCTAAAGCAAGCTAAAAGTAACAGCTGATAACTGACAGAAGAAAGAATGCAATTACAGAGTCACAAGCCGTTGAAAAAAAAAAACGCTTGTCAACGCCGACTATATGAAAAATCCGCAATTACTTTTTGGGTAAACCAATATTTTATTATGACTTTCAACAACTGTGCCAAATAAGGTTCAAGTCGGTTCATAACCTGATATAGCTGCCATATAAACCGATCTGGGATCTTGACTTCTTGAGCCTCTAGAGGTCACAATTATTATCCGATTTGCCTGAAATTGTGTACGACGCAACCTCTCATGACCATCAACATACGTGTGTAATATGGTCCAAATCGATCAATAGCTTGATGCAGCTCCCATATAAATCGATCTCTATATTTTACTTCTTGAGCCCCTAAAGGGCGCAATTCTTATTCGAATTGGCTGACATTTTTCACAGGTCTCCAACATATAATTTAATTGTGGACCAAACCGAACCATATCTTGATATCCCTCTAATAGCAGAGCAAATCTTTTCTTTAATCCTTTTTTTGTCTAAGAAGAGATGTAGGGAAAAAGAACTCGACAAATGCGATCTATGGTGGAGGGTATATAAGATTCGGCCCGGCCGAACTTAGCACGCTTTTACTTGTTTTCTCTTACGATTTTTTTGATTTGTATCCTTCTACACTTACAAGCTTGACTATCAATTAACTTTTGTTGCAACTACCTAAAAATTCTCTTTTAATGAAATCAAAATTGCTCTACTTTTAACATAAACTGGCAGCCGTTCATAGGGGGTTGTGGGTGGTGTAGGGAAGAAGGAAGGAATTAAAGATTAATGTAATTGCCATATAAACATGTTGCGAACTTGTTCACAAAATTGTCGTTAAATGTTTTCTATGTTCAACGGCATGTTGATGACGGCATGTTTTTTTCTGTTTAATAACAATGATAAACAAATTTGTTTAAATATAAAATATGCAGCAAGTCAGGAAAGCCAGATAGGCAGGAAGATAGGCAGGAAGACAGGCAGAAAGACAGACAGACAGATAGGTTGGTTAGTCCATAGGAAGCCAGACATGCAAGTTATTCTCCAACCCTTGGTCATATTCATGAATAGACACATAGAAAAAGTTCTATATATGCACCTGCCACTATGTCTTGCATTATTTTTGAAAAAACCTAAGCTGACTGAGATAAAATGACAACAAAGCTTTCTATAAGGAGAAGATTTTAATTAAATTTTAAAGAATTTTTTCTCTAAACCACAGTCTAAGGAAATTTTTCTTAAAAAGTATTTCATTTCATTCAGCCAAGTACTTAAAGAAATTTTTCCTTAAGAATAAATTTTATGAAATGGTCTTTAAAGAAAAAATTAAAAAAAAAAATGTTTTTCTCTAAATGTCAATAACAATTTTTATAAAGATACGATTTAAATCAAGAGTTTCTTTGGTAACAAAATTTCATTAATTTTTTTCTTAAAAAGCAAAATTTTAAAGAGATTTTCTCTAAACATAAATTTTCAGTAAATTTTTCTTAGAAACAAGTTTTTTATGAACTTTTATTTAGAACAAAATTTTAATACATTTAAAAACATTTTTTCTAATATTTGAAGATAGCCCTCTTTACACTCAATCCAAGGACTATGTGGCAACATATCTGCTTGAATTTACACAACATCATGAATTATTAAATATCAACAAGTAAAGAGGCATTAAGTATGGCCGGCACGAATTTTGAATACCCAACACCTCGGGGATATATAAACAACAGGCGCGATTCTGAACCTATTGCAGCTATATTGAAATCTGGTCCGAACTGAACCAAACACTGCTCCGAATTTCAGCAAATTCGGGTAATAAATGAGGCTTATATGAGTTTAAGCACTAAATTAGGATATCGGACTATATCCAAATACTATCCGATCTGCACCATATTTGAGGAGGATATGTAGGGGTTTAACATAGCTCTCATACTACTTAATATCAGCAAAATCGGGTAATAAATACGCTTTTTATGGGTGAAAGACCTTCAAACGGTAGATCGATTTTAGTGGCGACTATATTAAGATATAAGCCGAACCGGGCCCGCTCCGCTGCGACTTCTTTAACTCTCTAATATCTTTTAAGGGTGGGGACACTTCGCTCTGAATGTGGTTATCGAATTCGTGCCATTGTAGCCTACTTTCGCCTATAACGCTGAACGCCTGGGTTCGAATCCTGGCGAGACTATCAGAAAAAAATTGTCAGCAATGGTTTCCCCTCCAAATGCTGGCAACATTTGTGAGGTAATATGACATGAAAAACCTCTATCCAAAGACTTGTCGCACTGCGGCACGCCGTTCGGACTCGGGTGTTAAACAGAGGCCCCTTATTATTGAGTTTAAACTGGAATCGGACTGCACTCAAAATTGAATGTTCATGGGCAAAATTTGCAAAAATTTACATTTGCCATTGTAGCCTATGTTCGCCAATGACGCTGAAGGCCTGCGAGAACACCGAACAAAATTTTCAGCGGTGGTTATCCCCTCTTAATGCTGGCGACATTTGCGAGGTACCAGGGGATGTACCAGGGGTACCGAGGCTTCGTGCTCTAATTTCAAATATATTTTATATGAGCCCCATATTGTCATGATCGGTAACTAAGTTCTGTTTGAGGGTGGGATGGACCCAGGGTCTTTGCCCCGAAATTGAATATCAATTTCCCGAAAATCAATCAATTTCCACCCAAATAGCTTTTGTATAATAGGTAGGTATTTTGGGGTTGGGGCAGCTCCCCAACCACATGGCTCTTCAATTGGATATCAAATTCGTTTTTATACCCACCACAGAAAGATGGGGGTATGTCATTCCGTTTGCAACACATCGAAATATCCATTTCCGACCCTATATTCTTGATCAGCGTAAAAATCTAAGACGATCTAGCCATGTCCGTCCGTCTGTCTGTTGAAATCACGCTACAGTCTTTAAAAATGGAGATATTGAGCTGAAACTTTGCATAGAGTGTTTTGTCCATAAATATGTTCGAAGTTCGAGGATGGGCTTATCGGACTATATCTTGCAATAGCCCCTATATAGACCGATTCTCCCATTTAGGGTCTTAGGCCCATAAAAGCCACATTTATTATCCGATTTTGCAGAAATTTGGGACAGTGAGTTGTGTTAGGCTAGTCGACATCCTTCGTCAATTTGAACCAGATCGGTTTAGATTGGATATAGCTGCCATATAGACCGATCCGCCGATTTAGGGTCTTAGGCCACAGTTATTATCCGATTTCGCTGAAATTTGGAACAATGTGTTGTGTTAGGCCCCTCGACATTCTTCGGCAATTTGGTCATGATCGGCCCAGATTTGGATATAGCTGCCATATAGACCGATCTCTCGATTTACTGAGTGAAGTTAAGCCCCTCGATATACTTCTGCAATATGGGACAAATCGGTCCAGATTTTAATATAGCTGCCATATAGACCGATCTCTAGATTTAAGGTTTTTTGGCCATAAAAGGCGCATCAATTGTCCGATGTCGCCGAAATTTGGGACAGTCAGTTGTGTTGGGCTATTCGATATCCTTCTTCAGTTTGGACCAGATCGGTCCAGATTTGGATATAGCTGCCATATAGACCGATCTCTTGATTTAAGGTTTTGGGCCCATAAAAGGCGCATTTATTTGGGTCAGTGGGTTGCGTTAGGCCACTCGACATCCTTCTGCGATATGGCATAGATCGGTTCAGATTTGAATATAGCTGCCATATAGACCGATCTCTCGAATTAAGGTTTTGGGCCCATAAAAAGCCCATTTATTGTCCGATATCGCCGAAATTTGGGTCACTGAGTAAAGTTAAGCCCCTCGATATACTTCTGCAATATGGGACAGATCGGTTCAGATTTTGATATAGCTGCCATATAGACCGATCTCTCGATTTAAGGTCTAGGGCCAATAAAAGGCGCATTTATTGTACGATAGTGAGTTCTTCGATATCCTTCTTCAATTTGGATCAGATCGGTGCAGATTTGGATATAGCTGCCATATAGACCGATCTCTCGATTTAAGGTTTTGGACCCATAAAAGCCGCATTTATTGTTCGATATCGCCGAAATTTGGGACAGTGAGTTGTGTTAGGCCCTTCGACAGCCCTTTTCAATTTGGCCCAGATCGGTCCAGATTTGGATATAGCACCATATATATGGGCACCACACCCCTACAATAGAAACCATGTTTTGTTTGTGGTGACTGTAAGAGTGCAAACAAATTTCGAATGAATCGCTTTACCAATCTCCGAGATCTCGTGTTTTTGATTATTAGGGTAATTGGAAGTGCTGTTTAGACGAGGAGTGGCACCTTAGACATTTCGACTCAAAGATGGATATCGAATTCGTGCTGCACTCCCAAATCCGTTAAATATGAGCCCCATATTGCCATGGTCGGTAAATATGAACCGTGAACCACCGGCACTTTGCCCAGAAATTAGATATCAACTTCTTTTTTTTACTTTCAAATACCGTTGATTTGAGATTCATATTGCCATAGTCGAAAATGAAGTTCAGTTTAGGGGGTGCTTTAGGGCGTACCCCCAAACAATTGGCTCCAAAATTTGAATCGGACTGCACTCATTGACATGAGAGAAGTTTCCGCTCTTCCTTAATCGAATGTTCATGGGAAATTTTGTACAGAGTCGGAAATGAATATTTCGATGTGTTGCAAACAGAATAACGAAACGAATATATCCCCATGCATGGGTGGTGGGTATAAAAATGGGAATATGTATAGGGACAAAATATTAGTTCAACTACTAAAAGGATAATGTCATTACGTCGTTCGGACATAGAACATGTTGGAAATCATGATAAGCTTCTCGTACATAAAGTCAACTAAGCACACATGTAAGCACACATGAGTTTTTATTTAATTTTAAAAACAAAAAGAGGAAACCAAAGGTAATAGGGACACAGGCAAAAGCTACGCACACACATGTACACACTCACACATTAATATCGTTTGCACTAATGGACCTGCCATGACTGTTTGTTTGTGCTGGCAAGTGATGTGTCCTTATGTTACCGTATGCTATGACCGGACATTGTTTACAACAAAGTAAGACAAATGTCTTGGGGCAGAGTTGTGTTTGAAAATCGTTCAAATCGCATCGAAATGGGTAGTCTGGTTATAGGGGGGCAGCATTTCCTATTGCTTTGATTATATTTTCGTCCAGAGATAGTAAGACTCTTTTGTAAATTGAAAGGCATGTTGTGAAAAACCAAAAATAGAGTGAAAACTTTGAATATAAAACATGGGTCTTAAGTTCAGGCGGACCTTACACATGTATAATAAATAATTCCTATGAAAATTGCACTACTTTGAAGATCATGACAGATAATTCAACAAGTAAGGAAAGCCAAAAGTCGGGCGGTGCCCACTATATACACCTACTCTTCACCCTGGGAAATTGGGAGCTTTATCTAATTCTGAACCAAATTTGATAGAATTCGATAGAATCCGTATCATATTTCGAGCAAATGTGTTCAAAACTAGGGGCCTATATGTGCAACTAGGACGATGTACAGGAGTTTTTTCAGGGACACTACAAAAGTAGACCCATAAAGACAGAAAACGGCGCTATACTTGTTGCCGCTCTTTTGACATTTCTCTTCATTAAGGTTTGCCATTTCATGATGGAAAGATATACCCACCAACAACGAGTCGAAATTATAAAAATGTACTTCCGAAATTCGGTGTCAGTGGCCTCAAAGTAAAGAGCGCTACTTCCAAATTAACGATGAGTCTCATTTCTGGCTGAATGGCTTCGTCAATAAGCAAAATATGAGTTGTTGATCAGACAGCAATGCACAAGTTTTGACATGAGCCATCATTACATCCCGAAAAATTAACGGTTTGGTGCGGTTTATGGGCTGGCGGCGTCTTTGGACCGTACTTCTTCCTTGACTATGACTATGACTATGACTATGACTATGACTATGACTATGACTATGACTATGACTATGACTATGACTATGACTATGACTATGACTATGACTATGACTATGACTATGACTATGACTATGACTATGACTATGACTATGACTATGACTATGACTATGACTATGACTATGACTATGACTATGACTATGACTATGACTATGACTATGACTATGACTATGACTATGACTATGACTATGACTATGACTATGACTATGACTATGACTATGACTATGACTATGACTATGACTATGACTATGACTATGACTATGACTATGACTATGACTATGACTATGACTATGACTATGACTATGACTATGACTATGACTATGACTATGACTATGACTATGACTATGACTATGACTATGACTATGACTATGACTATGACTATGACTATGACTATGACTATGACTATGACTATGACTATGACTATGACTATGACTATGACTATGACTATGACTATGACTATGACTATGACTATGACTATGACTATGACTATGACTATGACTATGACTATGACTATGACTATGACTATGACTATGACTATGACTATGACTATGACTATGACTATGACTATGACTATGACTATGACTATGACTATGACTATGACTATGACTATGACTATGACTATGACTATGACTATGACTATGACTATGACTATGACTATGACTATGACTATGACTATGACTATGACTATGACTATGACTATGACTATGACTATGACTATGACTATGACTATGACTATGACTATGACTATGACTATGACTATGACTATGACTATGACTATGACTATGACTATGACTATGACTATGACTATGACTATGACTATGACTATGACTATGACTATGACTATGACTATGACTATGACTATGACTATGACTATGACTATGACTATGACTATGACTATGACTATGACTATGACTATGACTATGGCTATGACTATGACTATGACTATGACTATGACTATGACTATGACTATGACTTTGACTTTGACTATGACTATGACTATGACTATGACAAGGTCTGCGACTACGACTATGACTATGACAAGGTCTGCGACTACGACCACGACTACAATACCAGACGGATACTTGACTTGGACCAACCAAAATGTAATTCCTGACATAGATTTCTTCGTTGCTACATTTCGAATTTTTAGACCTAAGGGCCCAGGGCTAAATACGGATCAAATCCTGGGCCCTTAGTCCCTTATTTTAAAGGGTTGTCTTAGGGTCCTCCATAGCACACTGTTCGAAATTTCAGACCATTTGTCGACGGTGAGTATAAAAAATTCATAGAAGTTGGCAGCAAGTAAAAGTGTGCTAAGTTAGGCTGTACCTACCTATGAGAACCTACAAGCATGGAATTTGAAAAAAGAATTTTAGACGAAATTTAGAATATTTGTATATACATTTCTCCCAAACCAAGCAAACCGTAGATTTTAGTCCAATATTGGAATTTGACAGAACAGAACACCACGTGCAAAATTTCAGCCCAATAGGATAAAATTTAACACCTTAGGCTCTAGGTGTTAATTCGGGAGATCGGTTTATATGGTAGTCAAAAGCGTAGACAGGCCTCTGGGGGTGGGGGAAGCACCCCCAGAAAAGTTTTAGCCCCCCCACCAGCAGAATTTCCAAAATTCTAATTTTTTTGATAAAATTTGCTAATTTTATTGCTGTTCAAAGGTGGTTTCGACAGACGGACGTACTAAATTCGGGCTGGTCTAGAACTCACCACCATGGATATGCGTTCGACTGCTATCGTTTTTGCCACAGACGGACGGGATTGTGCTTTTGGGATTTTTGATCAAAATATCGAGGTGTTGCAAACGGAATAGAGAGGTTATTATGCCCCCATCGTATGATGGTGGTTAAAAAGTTATTTTAAAGCCTTTTTGGCTGATTAAATTTCAACTTTGTTGCTAGCAACATGCCGTTTTTGCTTGTTTATGGTAATGACCTTGGTTGCAGTTTGGCAATATAAATATTTATCAAAATATTTACATCAATCAATAGCAATATAAAAATGTTTTTTTTTGGTTTCCTATAAACAAAAAGTGTTTGGCATAGTTCGCATCAAAAGGCATGGTAAAAAATTCTACCACCATAAAAAAACAAATTTTCTGTGCAAAAATATTTTAATAGAAATATGGGAGATACATAATTTTGCATATTTATGCGAGTTGGAATACCTTTGTGAGCGAAAGAAGTTGTTCAATTTAAAATGATTGAACCATAATTTCTAAAATGTATTCAGACATGTACATTTCAAAATGGAATATGATGCCATGTAATATCTATCAATGTTTTATAGATTGCTTATAAAAAAATGAAAGGATTGTAAATGAGCCACATCGGTTCAGATTTGGATATAGTTCACGTATATAACCCATCTCCCGATTTATATTCTTGACTCCCTGGAAGCCGCAATTTTCATTCGATTTGGGTGAAATTTTGCACATACCATTCAGTTATGACCTCCAACAACTGTGTCAAGTACGGTTTAAATCGGTCTATAACCTTGTATAGCTCCCATATAAACCGATCTCCCGATTTGATTTCTTTAGCCCTTGGAAGCCGCAATTTTCATCCGCCATCTTCAAAATGCTTAACATTATAGGGCCAAACAAAATCTAGCACAATGCTGATATTATTTCAGGATATGGCAATAAGTTGGTCAAATAATAGTTATTTGTTGGAGAAAACGAATTTGATGTCCACCCTAGATACCATTTAAAGTAGACGTATTTGTGGATTATGACAGCAAGCGGGCTCAAATCTGATATTTGTCTTATGGCCAAGTGTTTCAGGGATGCCTCACCTTAAAAACTCCCCCTAAACCATACATATATACCAACTACTATAGCAATACGTAGCTTAAATGTTTTTTTGGGAGTAGAGTATGAATCTGATATCCACTTTCCGGGCAAAGGGTTTGGGAAGTCTAATCGACCACTAAAACCAAGAGAATGAAGTTGATCTAACATCCAAACTTTAATAGGCGGACCCTCCCCTTGCCCTATTTTCAAAAACGTCAGAATTAGGAGATGGTTGGGGGAATTTAGAAGAAATTTAATTTGTTTATGGTAATTCAAGAACAGAAATTTGATATCCTTATTTAGGGTGGGATATCTTGGGGGGGCCCACCACCTCCAATTAATCCCATGGCAGTCGGTTGTATGTACCCTATTGACCCGCTTAATTCCTTCATCGGTAAGGGCTGCCGCCTCAGTGTACAACAACAACCACCCCCAAAACCTGCCAAATGGTAATATAAACAAATAATGACAATATGGGGCTCAAATGAAAGGTATTTGAGACTAGATCACGAATCTGATATATGGGCGTTACCCTCACCCTCAAAAATACCCCCCTACCGGATATATTAACCGATAACAGCAACATAAGGCTCAAATGAATGGTATTTGGGATTAGAGCACTAAAATAATATCCACATTGGGGTGAAACATCTGAAAGACCGTACCAGCACACCCAAACAGGACTTATTTCCTGAACGTGCCAGTATGGGGCTCAAATAAAATAAGAGAGTTAAAGAAGGCGCAGCGGAACGGGTCCTGTCCAGCTAGTATCCAATAAATTAGACTTACGCCATGTTGGCCTTTCAGGTCGATTAACGTACGTCTGTTCATCCGTCTCTGTGTATGTGTGTCTGTATGTCTGTCTGTCTGTATGTCTGGCTGTATATCTGTCTGTATGTCTGTCTGTATGCCTGTCTGTCTGTCTGTATGTCTGTCTGTATGTCTGTCTGTATGTCTGTATGTCTGTATGTCTGTATGTCTGTATGTCTGTATGTATGTCTGTCTGTATGTCTGTCTGTATGTCTGTCTGTATGTCTGCCTGTATGTCTGTTTGTATGTCTATCTGTGTGTGTCTGTCTGTGCGTCTGTTCACTCATTTGTCTTTTCGTGTTCCTAACTCTCTTTCTTTCTGTATGTCCGTCCATCTGTATCTTCGTTTTCCATTTGTCCATCCTTCCTCACACCTGTTCGTTCCCCTTTCCATTTTTCGGTCTGTATGTTTGTTCTTTCCCATTTCCATTTGTTTGTCCTTTCATCCTGCAATTCGTTATTTTGTCTGCATGACGGTTCGTCCATCCGATAGTCGGTCCCTCGTTCTTTAGAACTTCTATATGAACCTAAAGACTTAGCGTCAAACCTCCATGTAATGACAAACCTGATATCACCCCTCAAAATGGTGCTAAGAACATCCCTTCTTTAGTTCTCCTTAAAGGCTTACATCCAATTTATATGACATCCAAAAAACATTCATTCTTCAGCCTCTTCTGTAAAATTAAAAATCACATTTGTGTGAAGTATCCTTAAAAACTTAAAAAAAGAGTATTAAAGGCAGAGGGTATGTGAGTGTGTGTGTATTTGTGTATGATTGTCAAGCCCCCCCAAATACAACACCAAACACTCACATATGCACATTCTTACTGTAATTCAATTAAATTTTATGAACATGATGATGTTATTGCCGTAATCGAATGTTTGTTCGTTTGTTTGTCTAGTCTTATCTTATTTTGACAGATGAAAAAGAAGAATTTATGGCTTGCGGATATTTATGAACATCGATTATAGTATAAAATATCACAAAATATCCAAAAAATATGTTTTGGCAATGAAATAAATAACTTATGCCAAATATTGGTTGATTTCAAATTAAAGTATAAATATTTAATATGTAAATAAATGCCAAAGGACATTGGAAGCTTGAGAACAACGAAGTAGATCGAGGTCTTATCATCACGAAGGGGTTAGGAAGCCTTAAAGAGCAGCCACGCGTTAAAGTTAGCAAGAATGGTGATGATATCCAAAACCAGCAAGACAAAGTATAAGAAACCATAGTTCTTAAGACCTTTAAGCGTTATATCGTTTCTTGATAGAAACATATCTTAGGGCAACGATACCTGAAGATCGCCTATGTCGGCGGCAGCATGCTTATAGTAAAGGCAAGTCCATCGAAACAGCCCTTCACGAGCTAGTGGGCTACATAGAGGGTCCTCTTGCTGTCAAGGAATATACAATGGTAGCATTTCTTGACATTGAAAGTGCTTTCAATGATGTAAAACCGACGTCAATCATGAAGGAGTTGGAGTTTCTAGGCATCAAATCCACCGTAAGAAAGTTTATTAATAACTGATTTACTAAAAAATGCATTACGCCAGGCTTGGGATCTATGCATCTAAACAGATGGGTCCGCAGAGGAACGCCTTAAGCAGGTGTATGGTTTCCTTTACTTTGGAATATAGCCATTGCAAATTTTGCCCATGACTAAAGAACAGGCGCAAACTTCTCACATATCAATGAGTGCCTCTTTTTTATAGCCGAATCCGAACGGCGTGCCACAGTGTGACACCTCTTTGGAGAGATGCTTTACATGGCATAGTACCTCACAAATGTTGCCAGCACTAGGAGGGGAAAACCATCGCTGAAAAATTTTTTCTGATGGTCTCGCCAGGATTCGAACCCAGGCGTTCAGCGTCATAGGCGGATATGCTAACCTCTGCGCTACGGTGGCCTCCGAGGAGGATTATAGTCATTACCAATATATTATTGTCTCTGGAAGAAAAAGGTGTAAAAGTGGTCGCGTATGCTGTTGAAGTGGCAATTGCGGTTAGGGGAGAGTTTGCCAGTTCTCCAAGATATATACTTCAGGTAGCTCTAAGTGCAATAGCTAAGAGGGCTACCGAAAGTGGTCTAGGCGTAAATCCATCAGAAGTAGTTCTTTTCAGTAGGAGATTCAAAATGCCCACAGTGGAACCAGTCTCCTTGGGAGGATAGAATGTTCCATTTACAGAAAGCGCAAAATACCTGGGTGATCTGCTGGCCAGGATATTGAACTTCAAATCCAACTTTTTGGAAAGGGCAAGAAAGGCAACTCTTGCCCTATACACCTGCAAGAGAGCCATTATCAAAAGTTGGGGGTTTAGACCGGTTTAGACTGGGTATTTACTGCAGTTGTCAGACTTGTAATGCTATATGGTGTTGTGGTTTGTTGGATGGCGCTTGAAAAGTCCATATACTGTTCAATAGTCAACCGGATCCAGAAGTAGTTGTTTTCAGCAGGAGATACAAGTTACCTACAGTGGCACTTGTCTGACTTGGGAGGATAGAATGTTCCATTTATATTGGGTTGCCCAAAAAGTAATTGCGGATTTTTCATATAGTCGGCGTTGACAAATTTTTTCACAGTTTGTGACTCTGTAATTGCATTCTTTCTTCTGTCAGTTATCAGCTGTTACTTTTAGCTTGGTTTAGAAAAAAAGTGTAAAAAAAGTATATTTAATTAAAGTTCATTCTAAGTTTTATTAAAAATGCATTTACTTTCTTTTAAAAAATCGGCAATTACTTTTTGGGCAACCAAATAGAAAGCGCAAAATACCTGTGTGTTTTGCTGGCCATGATATTGAACTTCATATCCAACATTTTGGAAAGGGCAAGAAGGCAACTCTTGCCCTATACACCTGCAAGAGAGCCATTGGCAAAAGTTGGGGGTTTAGATCGAGCGTCATGCACTGGGTATATACTGCAGTTATCAGACTATAATGCTATATGGTGTTGTTCTGTGGTGGACGGCGCTTGAAAAGTCCACCTACTGTTCAATACTCAACCGGATTCAAAGGATGGCTTGTTTGTGCATAACAGCCTTAATGAGGAAGACACCATCTGATGCATCGAATTTAACGCTACATCTAATGCCTCTGGACATTGTGGGTAGACAAATTGTTAAGTGAGCTTTCTCTTTGGTCATATGGTGGCTACGGACACTGGATAACACCCTGCCTGAGTCGGTTTTTGATAGTGCTATACCACTTTTAATGATAGAACCGATTGGAACTACATTATCCCTGATAATAAAAGTTACTTTGAGCATTCCAAATCTATGTGGTCTAATCTAGACTTGAAGAGGTCTACCGTTTTGCTATCACTGGCTAGAACAGGCGTCCCAGTCATTGTGTCCCTCATGACAGGGACACAATGAGTTAAATTTGGGACAGTGAATTATGTTAGGCCAGTAGACATATCCAAATCTGAACTCAGATCGGTTCAGATTTGGATATAGCTGCCATATAGACCGAT
Organism: Stomoxys calcitrans; assembly: GCF_963082655.1. Lineage (NCBI taxonomy): Eukaryota > Metazoa > Arthropoda > Insecta > Diptera > Muscidae > Stomoxys > Stomoxys calcitrans. Next base: position 224,749,549 of record NC_081553.1, read on the forward strand.
CCGCCGATTTAGCGTCTTAGGCCCATAAAAGGTCTTGGTCCCATAATAGGCGCATTTATTGTACGATTTCGCCGAAATTTGGGATATTGAGTTGTGTTAGCCCCTTCGACATTTTTTTCCAATTTGGCTCAGATCGGTCCAGATTTGGATATAGCCGCTATATAGACCGATCTCTCGATTTAAGATTTTGGGTCCATAAAAGGCGCATTTATTGTCCGATTTCGCCGAAATTTGGGACACTGAATTGCGTTAGGTCCTTTAATATCTTTCTTCAATTTGGCTCAGATCTGTCAAGATTTGGATTTAGCTGCTATATATCCGATCCGCCGATTTAGGGACTTACGCCCATAAAAGGCGCATTTATTATCCAATTTCGCTGAAATTTGAGACAGTGAGTTAAGTTAAGCCCCTTGACATATTTCTGCAATTTGGCCTAAATCGGTCAAGATTTGCATATAGCTGCCATATAGACCGACCTCTCGATTTAAGGTTAAAAAACGTATTTAAAAAACGTATTTAGTATCCGATGTCCCCGAAATTTGGGACAATGAGTTAAGTTAAGCCCCTGCACATATTTCTGCAATTTGGTCTAGATCGATCAAGATTTGCATATAGCTGCCATATAGACCGATCTATCGATTTAAGGTTTTGGACCCATAGAATGCGGATTTGTTGTTCGATGTCGCTGAAATTTGAGACAGAGAGTTGTGGTAGTCGTTTCGACATATGCGTCGTTTATGGTTCAGATCGGTTTATTTTGAGATATAGCTACTAAAATGGCCAATATTTTGTTATACACAATTGAACAATGACTTATGCTTATTAATAGTATTTGATCCAAATCGGATAATATTTCGATATAGCTGTTATGGGGCATAAGATATGTATTTTCCACTGGATTTTGACGAAAGGTGATTTAGATATATACCCGAGGTGGTGGGTATCCAAAGTTCGGCCCGGCCGAACTTAAAGCCTTTTTACTTGCTTTTAATTTATTTTATGTTATTTTATTGTATTTTATTTTATTTTATTTTATTTTATTTTATTTTATTTTATTTTATTTTATTTTATTTTATTTTATTTTATTTTATTTTATTTTATTTTATTTTATTTTATTTTATTTTATTTTATTTTATTTTATTTTATTTTATTTTATTTTATTTTATTTTATTTTATTTTATTTTATTTTATTTTATTTTATTTTATTTTATTTTATTTTATTTTATTTTATTTTATTTTATTTTATTTTATTTTATTTTATTTTATTTTATTTTATTTTATTTTATTTTATTTTATTTTATTTTATTTTATTTTATTTTATTTTATTTTATTTTATTTTATTTTATTTTATTTTATTTTATTTTATTTTATTTTATTTTATTTTATTTTATTTTATTTTATTTTATTTAATTTAATTTAATTTTATTTTATTTTATTTTATTTTATTTTATTTTATTTTATTTTATTTCATTTCATTTTATTCAGTTTTTTATTTTATTTGTTTTTATTATAATTTGTTTGTAGTATTTACTCCTACATTCCTTTTATTGAAATCCTGTACTTCTTAACATTTTCTCATTTATTTCATCGTTTTAATTTCTTGCTCCAATAGCTTGAGGCAATTGTATTCACGTGAATTAACCAAGTGGAGTATTTTGGGTATTTTGCATTAAGCTCCCATGTAGCAAATTTGTGTTATCTCCTCATCTTTTCTCATATAAAATTTATATTGCCATGGCAAATACCATACGCGAGCGTGTGTTTCTGTGGGTGTATGTAGTAGGTATGTATGTATGAATGTAGTTTGCCTACTCCACCGAATGTTTCATATAATTATTTATGAGCTTTTAAAATGGCTTAACATTTTTACAATATTCATTTATTTTATAATAAAGCCAAAATGAAATAAATATTGCGCATGAAGGCGTACAAGTAAGCGTTGTTTTGCATTACAATGTTGTATGAAAATATCATGGGAGAAAATGGAGGAAGCAGATTACTGGCAAATACTATTGCAAACTTAAGCCTGAATAATTTTTGCAATTGCAAATTTGCCTATGAACATTCCATTAAAGAACAGGGGCAAACTTCTCACAATAAGTGCTGTCCCATTGCGGTTTATGCTCGGCCGTAAAATGAAGACCCCTTCATTTTAAGGCCGAGTTCGAACGGCGTGCAAAGTACCTCACAAATGTCGCCAGCATTATGAGGGGATAATCACCGCTAAACATTTTTTTCTTATGTTCTCTCCAAGATTCGAACCGAAGCGTTTAGCGTCATGGAGGGACACGGTAACCTCTGCGTACGCTGTTTTAAGAATTAAATTAAAGTTTAAGAATTAAAAGTTGTAAAATAAATTAGGAGCACCGTGGCGCAGAGGTTAGCGTGTCACCTTTTGACGCTGGAGGTCTGCTTTCGAATTCTGGCGAGAACATAAGATGCTTAAACGCCTCTGCAAAGTGGTGTCGCACAGCTACATGCCGTTCAGACTCAGCTATAAAACAGACTTCACTTGTCATTGAGCTTAAACTTGAATCATACAGCACTCTCTGGTATGCGAGAAGTTTGCCTCCTGTTCCACAATGAACTGTTTATGGGCAAGTTGGAAAGTAGTATACAAACAGGATATGCTCTTATATTCATCTCCTTAGGCATCTCTAACATCTTAAGTTAATCATATTAGGTAACATATTATTTATGGTTAAGTGAGTTGTGTTGATATCGGCTCCATTGTTTAAGCATAAAATAAGCTTTCACAGATTTGGTGTAAACACGGCCCCTTAAGTTATGCATTTTTACCGCCACCATTGGATGGGGGTATACTTATCTAGTAATTCCGTTTGTAACACCTCGCAATATTGATTTAGACCCCATAAAGAATATATATTCTTGATCGTCTCTACATTCTGAGACGATCTGGCCGTCTCCATCTGTCTGTCGACATCAGGATAGAGGTCGAACGCGTTAAGCTAGCCGCTGGAAATTTTGCACAAATACTCAATATTACTCTTATATAAACCGATCTCCCGATTTGACTTCTTGAGTTTTTTCTCCGATTTGGCTAAAATTTTGCACATAGTGTTCTGTTATGACTTCCAAAAACTATGCCATGTACAAATCGGCCAAGAACCTGATATAGCTCCAATATAAACCGATCACCCGATTTGATTTCTTGAACCCTGGAAGCCGCAATTTGCATCCCGTTTGGCTGAAACGATGTTGTGACCTTCAACAACTGTGCAAAGCTCGCTCCCAATCGGTCAAGAACCTGATATAGCTCCCATATAAACCGATCCCCCGATTTGATTTTTTTAGCCCCTGGAAGCAGCAATTTTTGTCAGATTTGGCTGAAATTTTACACAATGTTCTGTTATGACTTCCAACAACTGTGCCAAGTACGGTCCAAATGGGTATATAAACTGATATAGTTCCCATCTTTTAACAAAATCCATGGGGATGGGTTCCCAAGATTCGGTACTGCCGAATTCAGCACGCTTTTACTTCTTTTATTTCATTTGATTTTATTTATTTTTATTTTTTTTATTATTTTATTTAATTTTATTTAATTTTTTTTATTTTTTTTACTTTATTTTTTTTTCATTTTTTAAATTTTTTTATTTTATTTTAATTTATTTTATTTTATTTTATTTTATTTTATTTTATTTTATTTTATTTTATTTTATTTTATTTTATTTTAATTTTTTTTATTTTATTTAAGTGTTATTTTGTATTATTTTATAATTTCGGAACGATTAATGCTTACCCCTACCATTTGCTCTTTGGCATAATGCAATATTGTATAGCACAATTTCAGGCTGCGTTTTAATTATTCATGTGTGACCAGTACAGTGAAACTTCCGATTACCACATGAACCAAATAAACTACAAATTTTTTTCTATTAATTATTTAAAATATGTTTGTGCAGGGTTAACTTTGAACATATTTGCATTGTTATAAGCCTATTGCAATTTATTTCATAATTAGGCAATTTTAAGTGGCTTACATATAATAGGTTGTATAAATCTCTGCGACATGACTAACTGTAAACAATGTAAGTGTCGTTGTTGATAGTAAATATTTAGCATATTATGTGGCCTCTAAACCTCAAATGGTTTTGTGCAAAGCGAAATGGAAATGTTGAGTGCAGACACGCACTCACACACACCCTCAGTAGCCACATTACAGCTTGGGGCCAACTGACATTTTGTGGTGGCATAAATTTGGCTTTATTACTTCCCTCTATAGGGTTTACAGCATGTCAAATTAGCTATGTTATAGATTATTTATTTCTACCAAACACCTACTCACTGTATGTTGATGTAGCTTAAATTAAATAAGGTGGTAGAATTCGAGCTTTGCACAATTGTTTATTTATTGGACTAGGTGGGTTTTGATTTATTTGAAATGTTATAGTTACACATTTGAAATTTCCTAGCATACCCTTAGGGAGATTATTGGTTTGGTTTGCTACAGCATACGTTTGCATGCAAACTCAAATGGATATTTTTATTTATGTTAAACCCAATGCAGTTGCATACATTTAGGCGGAAATTTCAACTATGCGGTAGTTTTGATATATCTTTTAGGCTTTTTTGGATTTTCCTGTTCTATGAATAGGCTTAACAGGGTAAATGGTAAATAGATTCTAGAGCACATGATATAGTACTGCTAATAAAATGTATCAGCGGTTTGATTTAAATAACCAAAGTTGATTTTTGGTATTGTATATGCTGATATTAGATAAATTTTTCTTTTTCCCGTTTTGCATAAACAAAAATTTTGATGTATTTTTATACTGTACTGCACTTTTACGTTGTTTTTTTTATTAATGCTATTTTTATTAATGATATTTACGTTGTTTTTTTATTAATGCTACACACAGTGAATTTATTTTTGTTGTTTGGCCATTTCCATTTTCAATTTTTCATTCTTTCAAAAGAATATTATGACTTTTATCCATATTGGCTGGGTAAAAAAAAATCCATCAGAACCTGTCAATGGTTTTGTCATGCCATGTTTTACTAAGGAATTGTATTTGAAAAAACTTTAATGATCATACAATCACATGACCAACCATATGCATCAATGGAAACATTTATCCAAACTTGTTATTTTACTAGCCATGAAATTGTTTTTCCTTTTTTTTTGAAAAAGTTTCTCCATACCACTTTCGGCAATTGCTTTTACATGCAGTTTGCCTTCCACATTCACTTGTCCCCAACTCGCCTAGAGGATGAAGAAAATATTTCGTGTAAATGGCAGGGAAAAAATTGCTTTGAATTTACATTTGACAAACAAAAATGGTGCTATCGAGGATAGTTTTTCAATTTTTAGGGAGACCATGACCATTGTATGATTTTTAGTAAATTGGAGGATATATGTTAGAGGTGTGGGAGAACACATTTTGTGTTTCAATATATATAGGATGAAGATAAAGTAGAGATATTATGAATCCAAAACCAAGCATTGAGCTTTCTTAACTTTTGAATAAAAAAAGTTCAAATTGTGTGCGCATATTGGTCAAATGTTTTTTTTTTACCTAAAAATTCTTTTGAAACAAACTTCGACAGAATTTGTTATCTGCATTTCAAATAATAGTACTTTGAAATATTTCTTGGTTTTCTTGTTGTCCAATATACAATCTCATAACAATTTGGGATCATATTAAAAAGGAATTTCATTCCTCATGGTCTCATAGCCTAGACTGTCTACGGTTAACCATAAAAATGTTGCCCACAGTAGCTTTAGAAAATCCTAGCCCACAAATTCCCCTTGGAGATGGCTTTAAGTTCTAAACCACCATAAGCCATTTCGTTGAAATATTTAAAATCCCATTATGGGCAATTAAATAAACCCTCAGACATTCCACAGAAATTCCACATCAAAGTAAAGCATTGAGAGAAGTATTCAGCAAACATTTTAATAGCAATCGTAAACTGCGACTCTTTAATAATGCAAAACTCGCCACTTGGTGGCTGACAGACAGATAATAAACTCGTCTTCTTCTTCTTCGCCTTGAAATCTTTTCCCTTGAAAGTGTCAAGAGATATTGCCAGTAAATGAAAGCAGACTTTTGTGAGATATTCAACTTAAATACCAAAGTATACTTTTGGGAATAGTTTTGTTTTAAGGACTCAGTGGCCTTGTGCGGTTTTCGAGGGAAAAGTTCCGAGAAACTTTTTGAAGTTATTTGTCATACTTGTAGCTAAGAACAACCCATTGACTAAGACTTGCAGATTACTTTGATGTCTGAGAAGAGAAGTTTTACTTATGTCTTCAGTATTTAATGGCTTCAAATAAAGGGATTATATTGTCGTTAATTATGACACATTGTAGCACACCAATGTGTCACAATTAACGACACATTGTTGTCGTTATGCCTTTGTGCATATATAATTTGGGATTTAACAAATTCCCACAAGTAAGGTAGGGCAAAGTTGGGGATAACCAACCTTTTGATACCCTATACCACATTGGGCAGGCTAAGTTATCGAAATTAAAATATACTTAAGTTTAAAATGAGTAATTTCGATCCAAATCCGTACTTGTTGTGGGAATATATGGGAGCTATATCTAAATCTGAACCGATTTTGATGAAATCTTGCAAATATGTTAGGATCAGCAACAAAACATTCCATGCCAAATTTTGTGCAGATCGGTTGAAAATTGTAGCTACTACGGCCATTTAAGTAGAAATCGGGTGATACATATATATGGGAGCTATATCTAAATCCGAACCGATTTTGATGAAATCTAGCAGATATATTAGGATCAGCAACAAAACAATCCGTGCCAAATTTTGTGCAGATTGGTTGAAAATTGTCCTTACTACGGCAATTTAAGTGCAAATCAGGCGATACATATATTTGGGAGCTATATCTAAATCTGAACCGATTTTGATGAAATATTGCAAATATGTTAAGATCAGTAACAAAACAGTCCGTGCCAAGTTTTGTGCAGATCGGTTGAAAATTTTAGCTACTGCCGCCATTTAAGTAGAAATCAAGTGCTGCATATATATGGGAGCTATATCTAAATCTGAACCGATTTTGATGAAAATTAGCAGATAAGCTAAGATCAATAAGAAAACAATCCATGCCAATTTTTGTGCAGATCGGTTGTCAATTTTAGCTACTATGGCCATTTAAGTGCAAATCGGGCGATACATATATATGGGAGCTATATCTAAATCTGAACCGATTTTGATGAAATCTTGCACATATATTAAGATCAGTAACAAAACAATTCGTGCCAAATTTTGTGCAGATCGGTTGAAAATTGTTTTTACTACGGCCATTTTAGTGCAAATCGGGCGATACATATATATGGGAGCTATATCTCAATCTGAACCGATTTTGATGAAAATTTGCAGATATGTTAAGATCAGTAACAAAACAATCTGTGCCGAATTTTGTACAGATCGGTTGAAAATTGTAGTTAGTACGGCCATTTAAGTTCAAATCGGGCTATACATATATATGGGAGCTATATCTAAATCTGATCCGATTTTTATCAAAATCAATAGCGTTCGTCCTTGGATCAAAAAAGTGATACGTGCAAAATTTCATGATGGTTGGGCGACAAATACGACCTGCACTTTGATTACAAAAATACATGGACTCGCAGACGGGCAGACGGACATGGCTGAATCGAATCAGAAAGTGATTCTGAGTCGATCGATTAACTTATCAGTGGGTTTAGCTCTTTTCCTTCTTAGCGTTGCAAACAAATGCCCAAATCTATAATACCCTGTACCACAGTGGCGGTGTAGTGTATAAAAAAGGTTTTTAGAAAATTTTGTCTCAAAAAAATGTAAAAAGAAACAAGAAGTCAAGGTCCCAGATCGGTTTATATGGCAGCTATATCAGGTTATGAACCGATTTGAACCTTATTTGGCACAGTTGTGGAAAGTAAGAATAAAATACGTCATGCTAAATTTCAGCCAAATCGAATAGGAATTGTGCCCTCTAGAAGCTCAAGAAATCAAGTCCCCAGATCTGTTTATATGACAGCTATATCAGGTTATGAACCGATTTGATCTATACTTGCCACAGTTGTTGGATATCATAACAAAACACGTCGTGCTAAAATTCATTCAAATCGGATAAGAATTGCGCCCTCCAGAGGCTCAAGAAGTCAAGACCCAAGATCGGTTTATATGGCAGCTATATCAAAACATGGACCGATATGGTCCATTTACAGTACCAACCGACGTACGCTTATAAGAAATATTTGTGCAAAATTTCAAGCGGCTAGCTTTACTCCTTCGAAAGTTAGCGTGCTTTCGACAGACAGACGGACGGACGGACAAACGGATGGACATGGCTAGTTCGACTTAAAAAGTCACGACGATCAAGAATATATATACTTTATGGGGTCTCAGACTCATATTTCGAGGTGTTACAAACAGAATGACGAAATAAGTGGAGGGTATAAAAATACTATGGTGGAGGGTATAAAAATACTTTTCAGAACAAAATTTCAATGAATTCAATGAAAAAACATGATTTTATTCAACTTTTTTTTATAAAATTTTCTCTAAAATCGTTTCCAATCATTATCTATATAAAATCTTCTCTTCAAATCAAATTTCCAATGAACTTCCTCTTATATCAAAAAAAAAAAAGATTAATAATCACTCGCGTAAGCCAGCTAAACGTGAGGTTCTTAGAGCAGATTTCATAGACATTATTAATCACATTGTGAATGACCCTTATGGGTTGTACTTTCCTATCTCTTCAGCGTTTCCTAATGGAATCACAACTTATCATTCCCATCTCATGCACACAATAAACGAACAGAAGAAACATGCATAAATCAACTAAAAAAAAAACAAATATCCTGCGTATGCGATTCCTATTAGCAGTACACTTTTTGCCATAATTTGGCAAATGCCCCAAAAAACTTAAGGAGCTAGAGCATATCTTAAAAAAATGACAGTCACTCACACACACATTCTATCTAAAAAGAGTCTATTCAACAAGGGGGGAGAAGGGAATTTCTGGCCTATCTTTTAAAAACAATAGAAGCTATTGAAAAAGTAAACATTCAGGCCAAATTGAATTATACAAAGAACTGGGGAGCATACTACGAAAGGAAATGGAATTCCAATAAAATTTTCTAAGGGTTGTAAGTAAAACAAATACCTGCCTACGAATATATTCCATTCTCGAAATATTGAGGGGGGAAATGGGAAAACTCTGCGCCGTTGTATGTGTATTAGGGCGGGTCGATTTTTTTTTTTTAAATCTTATAGCAGAAACGTAGACTAGATAAATTTCCAAGAAACTTATCCAAAGATATCATGTATCTAAAATGAAATCTTAATTCGCTCCTGTTGAATTGAAAATGGATATGCTCTCCTTTGTCAAAAAAAAAAAATAAAAAATAAAATAATGCCAAAAAAGTAGCTTTTTCCAAGTCAAGAAGTGTTGATCAGGACCTGATTTTGGATTCACGGTTTCTTGGGAGAATTTTCTTAGAATTTCATATAGATTACGATGTTGCTGTACGGTTTTTATACCCTCCACCATAGGATGGGGGTATACTAATTTCGCCATTCTGTTTGTAACACATCGAAATATGCGTCTAAGTCCCCATAGAGTATATATATTCTTGATTGTCATCACATTTAAAGTCGAACTTCCGTCCGTCCGTCCATCCATCCGCCTGTCTGTCAAAAGCATGCCAACTTTCGAAGAAGTAAAGCTTACCGCTTGAAATTTTGCACAACAAATTCTGGGAGAGCGGCTCATCCATAATGCGCCTCTTGTCCACAATTTTTTGAGGACTGGGCCTAAGGTCGAATGAATATGGATGACACAGTCTACTGTCATTGGCAATTGAGTAGACTGGATTCGAAGTCTGACCCAATAGATCATCAACGAAAATAAGGAAAAGGGGAAGGGGAAGGAGAAGGAGAAAGGAAATAGTTTTGTGGCACACCTGCGGTCAATGTAAACTCATCGAATAAGAACCCATCTACAACAATTCGTGTAGAGCGATCTCTGAGAAAGCTCGATATAAATCAAACAAAGTTATTACCGACTACCAAAGCGATAAGCATTGATAATAGTGCACCGTGCCAGACCCTTGCAAATGTCTTGGAGATATCCAGAGCTACGACCTTACTTTCCCCAAACTGGTGGATAGAGCGACTCCAACGTTCTGACAGAAATGCCATTAGGTCTCCTGTAGAGCGATTTCTGCGGAACCCATACTGTCTTTCGCTAAGCAGGTTAATGGACTCAAAGTATCTCACAAGATGATGGTATCTTGACATAGGCGGAGTGATGAGGACCACGCCCAACTGAGACTGGAGACTATTCTAGATATTCGACCCATTAACATATAGATTAAGTGTGAGGCAGCTACTATAGCTATGAGACTATAGTCGAAGGTAGAAAAGGTAGAGGATAGAGGCAGGCTATTCCAGCACGGCATAATTGAGGAGACGATACCTCGATCTTTCTGGAAGGAAGAGGTTTCCGATCGGATGACTGAGACTGCACTTGGGTTCGAGTGCGAGGCACTGCTGCCAGCGGCAAAATCCTGAAATTGTATTCAAAAATCCATTTTAGGCTTTGGCTGCATGGCCTTCTCTAACCATAACTCATTTCACCTGCCAATGGTTTTTCTTCCATGAAATGTTTTTTTTGTACTCGTACCAACCCAAACAAATAGAAAACAAAAACCTTCACCACCATTCCCATGCCATATGCATAATATGACCACACATAAGTGAGACCGAAAAAAAAATAATCACAAAATTCCATATCCATGAACGTGCTTGGGGAATATTTTATATGGGGATATGTATTTTGTTCTATATGGCCAAAACAAGCTGCAAAATGTTTTTATGATTTCATTACGCAGCACAAAGATATGCAAATTTTCATTGTTGGCAGAGCAGGTGTGAAGGCCATCAATAGCAAACAGCCAATTGCTGTGAATCTGAGCAGCGAAGAGAATATGCGTTGCAAACTTCAAACCAACATATTTTTTGTGATTTGAATAATTCATTCCCTTATGGCCTTGAAACACAGCGACATTATTGCATTAGGCCACAACATTTCAAAATCAACAGGCAGGCAATGGGGCATCACTGATGTTCCTTTGATGTAACCTCACCAGGGTTAAGGTTGTTGGTCTAAGACAACCTTTTGCTGATAGAGGCCAAGGTGGGGGTAGGGAAGGTCTAAGGTTCATGTAAATTTGAGATGTTTGTAGACATGGCAGAAGAAGGCTAGGTGGGGTGGGACTACAAATTTGTGGAAATTTTTTCATATTCTGCAAATTGTGTCCTCAAACAATGTTGAAGATATCAAAAAACTTTGATTCATATTAAATGCTTGGAAAATAAAGAAATTTAAATATTTGAAATTTAGATGCCAAGATAAAACTCTAAGGGGGGCAGCATTTTGTATGAAATTTATTATAATTTCATTGAAGGAACAACAAGGTAGAGGTCACCTGCTCATCATGTGCCTTGTCCAGAGAACAAAGGCAAACATAAGCATCCCAAGTTCAAGAAGCTTTGCCAAAGAGAGAGTTTGGCAATAGCAATTATTGACATGGAAAGGAAGCAAGCTCTGCCCAAAATTCATAGTATTGTAAATATTTAAAGAACAATGCTTATAAAATTCCAAAAATGTCGCCAGCATTAGTGTGGGCAAAATCTATTGCCACTGTATGTTTTCATTTCTTGGCAGATTTGTCTGCATATCCGGATGTGAGCTTTTTTATGTTGCACAGTGGGAGAGAATTGAAAAAACACATTGGAAATTTTGCCCATGAACATTCCACTAAGGAACAGGGGCAAACTCCTCACATATCAATGAGTGCAGTCCGATTCAAGTTTTAAGCTCAATAATAAGGGGCCTTCTTTTTATAGCCGAGTCCAAACGGCGTGCCGTAGTGCGACACCTCTTTGAAGAGAAGTTTTACATGGCATAGTACCACATAAATGTTGCCAGCATTAGGAGGGGAAAACCACCGCTGAAATTTTTTTCCGATGATATCCGGATATGGGCTTTTTTATGTTGCACTGTGGGAGAGAATTGAAAAAAACAAATTGCAAATTTTGCCCATGAACATTCCACTAAGGAACATGTCAATGAGTGCAGTCCGATTCAAGTTTTAAGCTCAATGATAAGGGGCCTCCATTTTATAGCCGAGTCCGAACGGCGTGCCGTAGTGCGACACCTCTTTGGGGAGAAATTTTACATGGCATGGTACCTCACAAATGTTGCCGGCATCAGGAGGGGAAAACCATCGCTGAAAATTTTTTCCGATGGTCTCGCCAGGATTCGAACCCAGGCGTTCAGCGTCATAGGCGGACATGCTTACCTCTGCGCTGCGGTGGCCTCCAATTGAGTTGAAAAAACAGTTAGAAAAAAATATGCCGCTTTAGAACGGGTAGTGATAACTCTTTGAAAATTGAAAAATAAATACTGCCCGAAATTTTTAACAAAAATACCCAAAATACCCCTTTTGGGCAAATCAAATATTTTGTCAGCAATCCAAATAATGCATCAAAATGAAAATCGATCCACAAATATCTCTATAAATCGCACAATACGAAACAAGCCTCGACCACAATCAAAAAAAAAAACAAAAAACATAGAAATTTAAAGACGATTTTTTTCGAAACCAGGGGAGATATGTTTGTTATTCTTGTAGTCATATTTGTTTGTGGAGTTAGCGATGCTCGTCAAGCTCCCTAGCTGAGCATGCACGTTCCGTTTCATATGACCGAACACCGCTTGAACGTTAATATGTTGCCTTGTCAAATCGAGTATCGCAGGTACTCAGTATTAGCAACCTGTACACGGTAGCTCCCAGATAAACTTCTCGTGATAACAATGAACGCCACACATATCAGAGCTTAAAGTTCCAAACCGTGTGGTGCTCATAGTTATTTGTGCAAAGAGAAGAGATATTATTAATCACAAGCGGACTTTTATGTAGGGTTTTCTGAGCACTACTTAGAAAAAAAAATGTTAAAATCGTATCGCAAATAAAGATTTGGCAGTTCTAACAACTTTTCGAAATAACAAGGTGCCCCAATTTGGGGCCCTGCCAGGAGGCGTCTGAACCACATAGTGCATGGAAATTTCGCACTTTATCTCGATAACACCTCAAAATGTATCTAATCATTCAAAATTTCAAAGAGTTGTTTCCACCGGTTCGCGAATGACAGATTTTCTACCCTCTTCCATAGGATGGGGGTATACTAGTTTCGTGTTCGTTTGTAACATATCGAAATATTGGTCTAAGACCCTACTAGGTATGTATGTTATTGATTGGCATGACTTTTAAGTCGATCTAACCATGTCTATCCGTCCGTCTGTCTATCTGTCTGTCTGTCCGTCCGTCCGCTTGTCTATCCATCCCTTCGTCTGTCCATCCGTCCGTCTATCTGTCCGTCCACCTATCTGTCTGTCCGTCCACCTATCTGTCTGTCCGTCCACCTATCTGTCTGTCCGCTCGCCCGTCTGTCCATCCGTCCGTCTGTCTGTCTGTCCGTCCGTATTTCCACCCGTCTGCTCGTCCGTCTGTCCGTCCGTCTGTATGTCTGTCCGTCTGTCCTTCTGTCCGTCCGTCCGTCTGTCCATCCTGTCCATCTGTCTGTCCGTCCGTCTATCCGTCCGTCTGTCCGTCCGTCTGTCCGTCCGTCTGTCCGTCCGTCTGTCCGTCCGTCTGTCCGTCCGTCTGTCCGTCCGTCTGTCCGTCTGTCTGTACGTCCGTCTGTCCGTCCGTCTGTCCGTCCGTCCGTCTGTCCATTCGTCTGTCCATCCGTCTGTCCGTCCGTCTGTTCTTCCATTTGTTCGTCCTTCTATCGGTCCGTCTGTCTGTCTGCCCGTCTGTCCGTCTGTCTGCCCGTTTGTCTGTCTGCCCGTCTGTTTGTCCGTCTGTCTGTCCATCCGTATGTCTGGCTGTCTGTCTGGCGGTCCGTCTGTCTGTCCGTGTGTCTGTCTGTCTGTCCATCTGTGTGTTCGTCTGCATGTCTGTCTGTCTGTCCATCTGTGTGTTCGTCTGCATGTCCGTCTGTCTGTCCGTCTGTTTGTCCGTCTGTCTGTTCGTCTGTCTGTCTGTCCGTCCGTCTGTCCGTCTGTCCGTCCGTCTGTCCTTCCATCTGTTCGTCCTTTTATCGGTCCTTCTGTCTGTCAAAGGTACGCATACTTCCTACTAGTGTAGGTCGTTTACGATTGCAAATGGGACATATCGGTCCATGTGTTGATATAGCTTCTACAAAAACCAAACTCCTGATTGAATTTATTGAACGTTATTCGATTTGGCTAAAATTTTGCACAATGACTTATTCTATGTGATTCATATCACATTCATTCATATGACAACAGATTCGTAAAGTTTGGTTAGAATCGGTGCAAAACCTGATATAGCTCCCATATAAACCGATCTCCCATTTAAACTTCTTGAGTATCTAGAGGACGGAATTCTTATACAATTTGGCTAAAGCTTTGCACAATAACTTCTCGTGTAAACTCCAACATACGTGCCAAGTATGGTCTGAATCTGTCTGAAACCTGATATAGTTCCCATTTAAACCGATGTAGCACAGTTCTGGCCGATTTAGCTGAAATTTTGCACAACAACTTTTCTTGTTACCTTCAAGATGCTTGCCAAATATGAACGGAATCGATCTATAACCTGATATTGCTCCCATAAAAATCGATCTACGATTTTACTTATGAGAATCTAGAGGATGCAGTTCTTGTCTTGACGGTCTATGACATGATATAACTCCCATATTAACCGATTTCCACATTTTAATCTTGAACACCAATAAGAGCTCAAGTCTCATCCGATTTGGCTGAAATTTTGCACAATGTCTTCTACTATGGGCTCAAACATCCAAACCAAGTATGACCCTAATCGATCCATAACCCGATAATCCTTCAATTGCTATGCTGCAATTCTTATCCTATTTTCCCTATAAAAATGTAATGGACAACAAACTTAACAAATGTGATTAATGGTAGAGGTTATATGAGACTCGTCCCGGCTTTACTTAGAATGCTTTTAATTGTTTTCTATTCTATCCCACAGTGGGACTTCGAGGGGTCTAACACAATTCACTCTTCTAGACCATAATACGGGATGTTGGTCTACATGGTAGCCATATCCAAATGTAGTCTTATCTATACCACATTCGGAAAAAGAGAGGTCTAATACAATTCGTTGTTCCAATATTTAACAAAGTGGGGTAATAAATGCTCCTCTGATGGCCTGTAGACATTCAAACGGGAGATCGGTATACTCGGCTATAACTTTTCTGGGGGTGATAAGCCCACCCCCAGATGCCTTTCTACGTTTATTAAATAAGGATATTGAATAAGGACATTAAATAAGGATATTGAAGAGCCTACTACAGCTCACTGTACCAATTTTCAGAGAAATCCTTTTATGAATGCGCCTTTTATGGGCCTCATTACCTAAATCGAGGGATCTGTATAAATAGCAGCTATATCCAAATAAAGCCCGATGTGAAGCATATTTGGTAGGAGAAGTCGAGAAGCCTAACACCGGCTTTTGAGCCAAATATCAGGGAAAACGGTTAATGTGTGCTTAAAAACCTAAATCGAGAGATCGTTCTATTTGAAGGCTATAACAAGTTCCTATAGCCCATTTTCGAACTCAACCTGCCTATGCAAAAAAAGAATATGGGCCAAGTTTTAGCTCAATATGCCTCTTTTGGCCCCACGGCAGCCGAGTTAGTAGCGGGTTGGATTGTCAGTGTGTAGGTCGTGGGTTCGATTCTCACCAGAGGCCTTGGTACGTCGCTACAGTGGTATCACAATGGACTAAAATTGTCTAAGTGAGTCTGTAAAGGACTGCCACTCTTACCGAACCTATCCCTGATTTCCTCAGGAAGGATGAGAAAAGCGCATTGAATGCGGCAAGTGGCATTGGTGACAGAGATTAATGGGAGCCTTATAAGCTTAGGATTTTTAAGAATGAAGTGAGAAAGTCCAAAAATGATGACTTTTTTAAGTTAATCCATGAAGTCTCTAATAAAGAGGATACTTCTGCGGAAGCTAATGGCCAAGGATTCTCCATTCACGGGGAACCTTCAAAAGCCCAATGGGCAATGGACATAGTCCCTTTGTGGGAGTCTGTTGCATTTGCTTTTAACACATTTTCCGGGATGTGGATTTGGGGAAGGGACAAAACCTGTTCAGTAATCAGGGTGATGATAAGGCGAAGAGATTTGTTACTCATGATAGAGTCCGTTGGACTTTACATCTCCCGGACCTGATGGCATTTTTAACAAAATGCCATAAAAATGCCTTTGAGTGCCTTTCGGAGAGATTTATTGTATTGTTGACGTTTGGAATAGAATTTACCTTTGTACCTCTGTCTTGGAGGAGGGTTATCTGAAAATGCCTAAAAGGCCTATGAGGGCCTTCCGAAGAGATTTGTTGTTAAGGACTGGTATAGAATTTATTTATATCCCTCTATCTTAAAGGAGGGTTAAAGCGAAACAGGGAAGCTGATATTAAGTCCATTAGTCTCTCCTCCTTCATTGTTTAGACATTGGAGAATATTTTGGATTTCCATATTAGAAGTAAACATGTGGTGTACAAAAGGACAGATCAGTGGACTTTACTCTACACTGCGTGGAACATCATCTTGAGAGGACAATGGATTATAAGAAATTCAACTTGGCGGCATTTTAGGTTATTGAAGGAGCATTTACCAATGTGCATGAAATTGAATTTTTTTTAGTTTACCATGTCAACTATTAATGGAATATGCTTTTATGTTGATTGAAATATTTTGTGTGTGTAATAGTGGGTTTTATTTTCATGTGAAATGGTGTTTAATATTTTGGACAGAAATGGAGACACAAGTTTAATAATTTTTCCCCCCTAAAAAACCATTTTTAATTAAATTTTCAAGCTTTTCACCCACTTAAGCATAGCTATAAAAAACAGCAGACATTGAGTAAGTAGCACCTAATATTTTACTGTTCTGCATATGCCCTATGGCAAACTTTTTGCATAATCCTACTCAAGATACTAGTAGCTTTGTTGGATTTCAAGGCCAATCTGATTGCTGGCATTGTATGGTGATGGTGACGATGATGATGATGTTGTATTACTTGTAAAGTCGACACTAACATTAGCAACCATTCCCAAATGTACTTCAGTTTCATATCCCCAAGGCATTGTACGCCTCATTGTGGCCATTTAAAAAATGACAGCTTTTTATCATCACTTGTGAATTTCAAACACCATGATTGGAGTAAAAGCTTTTGGGGAAAATCTGTTGAAAGTCACAACTACTTGAGAAGAAAATGCTGACATGAATTGCTTTAATATCACATATTTTTTTTTATAAACTTTATAAGTATAATTGCAGAGCAGTTAACACTCAAGTAAGGTAAGGTAAGCCAAGGTTTAGCAATAACGCCTACATGGATTAAAAGCCATGAAAATTTATTTCATCGTTTATTTTGCATTTGAGGATAATGGACATAAAAAAAATTCAATATTTTATTTTTATATCTAAGGTAAGAAAATAATTCGTTGTGGGACTTGGTGACGTATGAACGATGCAGCGTCCAATGGCAATAGCAATCATACGCACTATGGTACAACAGTGAAGTATTTGCCATTCACCGTAATTGTAACTAAACGATATTCAATAAATGTAAAATGTATTTACAAGCGCACATACACAGCATACAGAGAGGACAACGAGGCGTTGGAACACGTGTCAATGCCCAGCTTTCGAAGGAAACAGCTACTAACATATACGAAAATACACAATAAGTCACTGGAATCACTTGAGAGTTTTAAAGTGGAAAAGACTTAGGGGCTATATAATCAGCACAGAATTATAAGAAACGACCTTTAGAAGTTCTTAGTGGGTGTAAAGGAAGGAAAAAGGCTTTATTTTGTGTTTATTTTATATTATAAATCCTCAGGATATTTCAGTGCAAATTATTATAACCTACACCATTACTGTGGTACAGGGTATTATAGTTTGTAACACCCAAAAGGAAAAGAGATAGACCCATTGATAAGCATACCGATCGACTCAGAATCACTTTCTGATTCGATTTAGCTATGTCTGTCTGTCCGTCCGTCTGTCTGTCCGTCCGTCCCTCTGTCTGTCCGTCCGTCTGTCTGTGCATGTTAATTTGTGTACAAAGTACAGGTCGCAATTTTCATCCGATTGTCTTCAAATTTAGTACAGGCATGTTTGTCGGCCTAGAGACGAAGCCTATTGAAATTGGAAAAAATCGGTTCAGAACTGGATACATCTGCCATATATATGTTCGTCCGATTTTCAGTAATAATGCAATAAAATGGTAATTTGTTACCCCATTCTCTCGAAATTTGGCAGGAAGGATTCTTTTACGACTATCGGCATTACTGGTAAATTTCATAGAAATCGGTTCAGATATGGATATAGCTCCCATATATATGTTCGTCCGATTTCCAGTAATACAGCAGTGAAATGGTCATTTGTTGACCGATTCTCTTGAAATTTGTTGGGAAGGATTTTCTTATAACTCCCGACATTAAAGTTGAATTTTATAGAAATCGGTTCAGATTTGGATATAGCTCACATATATATTTTCGTTCGATTTGGAGTAATACAGCATTAAAAAGGTCATTTGTTAGACTCTAAATATAACTGGTGAATTTCATTGGAATCGGTTCAGATTTGGATATAGTTTTCAAATATATGTTCGTCCGATTTGCAATAATACAGCAATAAAACGGTCATTTATTAACCGATTCTCTTGAAATTTGGCAGGAAGGATTTTCTTATGACTCTCGTTATTATTGGTAAATTTCATTGAAATCGGTTCAGATTTGGATATAGCTCCCATATATATGTTCGTCCGATTTCCAGTAATACAGCAGTAAAATGGTCATTTGTTGACCGATTCTCTTGAAATTTATTGGGAAGGATTTTCTTATGACTCCCGACATTACAGATGAATTTTATAGAAATCGGCGCAGATTTGGATATAGCTCCCATATATATTTTCGTCCGATTTGGAGTAATACAACATTAAAATGGTCATTTGTTAACAGATTCTCTCGAAATTTGGCAGGTAGGATTTTCTTCTCTAAATATAACTGGAGAATTTCATTGAAATTGGTTCAGATTTCGATATAGCTTCCATATATATGTTCGTCCGATTTGCCGTAATAATGCAATTAAATAGTCATTTATTAACCGATTCTCTCGAAATTTGTCAGAAAGGATTTTCTTATGACTCTCGATGTTACTGGTAAATTTCATAGCTTCCATATATAAGTCGAGGAACGAACAAAGTGCGCACGGCTCTGAGTCTTCATGGAGGACTGTGACTTCCAAAAGGAGGCCACAGTCATCACGGAAGGGGAAGATGGTCGCTGAAAATGGTTAGGAGCCGCCCTCTTACGCCAGAGTGGTAAGAAAGCACAAAATAGATTAGCTGACTTATGCAGTCATTAAAATCGGCAGTGTTTTCGGTAGGATTTAACCAGATCATCGGTCCCAAGTGGAGAATCTGGTTAACGACCGGATTTTCGGACATGTGTGGAACTCTGTAGAGGGTCCTTCCATACAAATGATGAGCTGCGAATATAGAGGGGACATAATTACGCTGTGTTTTGCGTCGGCGGAATGTACTCATACCGTCAAACAGCTCGTCAGAGGTATCCACGCTGCCTGGAAAGGCGCAAAGCTCGACCTGGTGAGAAAGATGGACATCCCCTAGCTCACAAAGGCGACGGTCTTCATCAAGGGATGGGGCAGTAAATTTGCAATGGAACGCATATTGGGATTCTTGGGCAAGCAAAGCCATGGTTTGGTCGCAGAGAAATGGGAGGTCTTCCATAGGAGGGAGAAGAACGAAGGAACTCTCCTTGTGGTTGGCAATGATAAAATGTCCGTGACAAGTTTGGCTAAGACTAAAGCCATGGCGCACTACGGGAGCAAATGCAAATTTTGCCCATGAACATTCCAGTAAGGAACAGGGGCAAACTTCTCACATATCAATGAGTGCAGTCCGATTCAAGTTTAAGCTCAATGATAAGGGGCCTCCTTGTTACAGCCGAGTCCGAACGGCGAACCGCAGTGCGACACCTCTTTGGAGAGAAGTTTTACATGGCATAGTACCTCACAAATGTTGCCAGCATTAGGAGGGGAAACCCACTGCTGAAAATTCGAACCCAGGCGTTCAGCGTCAGAGGCGGACATGCTCACCTCTAAGCTACGGTGGCCTCCATTGGCAAGGCCATTGGCCATCATTGAGCATTGCGGGAGCAAGGCAGTCTTTTTCAAAATTGGGAAGACTAGGATAGGCACAAATCCTTATATTGAGACATTAGGCCATGCAGTGGCAGGCGACTCAATGTCGCCTAACGAACAGAGGGCTAACGAATAGATAATCACCGCCTCTCTCAATATTGAAAAGACTAGGATAAGCAAAGATCATAATACTAAAATATCAGGCAGTGCAGTGGCGAGAGACCCAACACATCCTAACAAACAGGGACCCGATGACGCACCCATCACCGTTCTCAAGATTCGTAAGACAAGGATAGGTAAAGATCCTAATATTAAAACATTAGGCATCGCAGCGACAGGAGTCTGAATACAACCCAACGAACAGGGAGCCGATGATGAAATCATCACCTACTCCCAAGAAGCCCATTTACTTAAGATTTGGAAGACTAAGATAAGCAAAGATCTTAGTATTGAAACATCAGGCAGTACAAGGAATGGAAACCCAATAAAACTTAACGAACAGGGACCCGACAATGAAATCATTACCGACTTTATAAAGATTCGGAAGACTAGGAGGGGCAAAGAACCTAATACGATGACATCAGGCAGTGCAGAGAGAGAGAGAGAGAGGAAAATCAATGCAACCTAATGAACAAGGAGCAAACGATGAGATCATCACCTACTCCCAAGATGTCCATCAACTGGATGACCAATGATTGAGGCAATACAGATAATCCTCCACCGGAGCGAGACTGCTACATACGCTCTGATGGAGAAAACCAGCAAGGGCAAGATTCATGTTGCCTTAATTCCGGAGCCATTGTCGACCCGGAACAAAGTTTCTGAACTAAACCATATCAACTACCAATTATTCTATGCCAACTCTGTTACTCGGCCGATTACCATGGTGGTGGGTTCCCAAGTTTCGGCCCGGTCGAACTTAGCGCGCTTTTACTTGTTTAAAATGTATATGTTCTCCACCTTAGGAGGGCATACGTGACCTTGAAACTCAATTTCAAACTCTATAGTATCGTGCACACTTCTAAGAAACACAAATAATCGTCCCCTTAAAGTTTATTTATATTTTAGTACTGCTTTTAAGGAAGCTGATGAGATTTTAGGTGATGTTACTGCAACCATTTCTCAAGTTTCCGTCTTGCATTTGTCTTTTTCATTGGAATCAATTTACACTTGAGTTTCTCCAGACGAAACTCTGCTGCTGGTAAGCCTTTAGAAAAACATACAAATATTCTTAGAAGTTGGAAATAGGTTAGCATGATATTTCGAAGCTTTCCTTATTTATGTATTGAGCCATTTGAATAAAGCGGGCGTTTTAATTGCAGACTTGAGATTTGAGATGCAGATTGGTGATGATTCTTAGAATGTGTAACATTAACATGGATGTAACCACAAAGTGGGTGTATTAAAGGGAAATAGAAATTTATTGGCTCTGAAGTGTTAGATAAATAAAACTGAAGGGAAATATTGGGAAAAATTGCTTTTCAGAAATGTGAAGACAAACTTTTCCATGAACATTCAATTGAGGAAAAAGGGAAAACTTCTTACATATCAATGCTGCGCTGTCTGATTCAAGTTTTAAGTTTAATGATAAGGGGTCTCCTTTTTATTGCCGAGTTTGAAAGGCATGTCGCAGTGCGACAACTCTTTTGTTGCTTCTGAAGTGTTAGATAAATAAAACTGAAGGGAAATTTTGGGAAAATGGCCTTACAGAAATATAAAGGCCAAGTTTCCCATGAACATTCCATTAAGGAACTTCTCACATATCAATGCTGTGCTGTCTGATTCAAGTTTTGAGTTTAATGATAAGGGGTCTCCTTTTTATAACCGAGTCTGAATGGCATGTCGCAGTGCAAGATGGGACTCGGCGAACGAAGAAGCAGCTGCGATAGGAGATAGATGAGTACCATAACGGTGGTCGTAACCGGACATGTACCATAGGCCGCATGGCGAAGCGCTTGGGAATACCGCGCAAATCGGATATGAATTTCCCCCTCTGGAAGCTTAAGAAGTCTAATCGGGAGATCGGTTTATATGGCAGATATATCAGGTTATGAAGCGATTTTGACCACACTCTGCACAATTGTTGGAAGTGATACCAAAACATATCGTTCAAAATGTCAGCCAAATCGAATAAGAATTATGCCCTCTAGAAGCTCAAGATTCGAGAGCCAAGATCGGTTTATATGGCAGCTATATCAAAACGTGGACCGATTAGGCCCATTTACAATCCCAACTGACGTACAAGAAGTAAATTTGCAAATTTTGCCCATGAACATTCCACTAAGGAACAGGGGCCAACTTCTCACATATCAATGAGTGCAGTCCGTTTCAAGTTTAAGCTCAATGAAAAGAGGTCTCCCTTTTATGGCCGAGTCCGAAAGGCGTGCCGCAGTGCGACACCTCTTTGGAGAGAAGTTTTACATGGCATAGTACCTCACAAATGTTGCCAGCATTAGGAGGGGAAAACCACCGCTGAAAATTTTTTTCTGATGGTCTCGCCAGGATTCGAACCCAGGCGTTCAGCGTTATAGGCGCGCAAGCTAACCTCTGTAAGAAGTATTTGTGCAAAATTACAAGCGCCTAGCTTTACTCCTTCGAAAGTTGGCGTGTTTTCGACTGACAGACGGTTCGGACAGACGGATGCACAGGGCTAGATCGACTTAAAATTATGATTAGGAATATATATACTTTATGGGGTCTTAGTGTAACAAACGGAATAACGAAATCCTATGGTGGAGCGTATAAAAATCAATCTATGTCTGTTTATTTGTGTGGTGTAGAATGATTCTGTGTGTAAAATGGTTTGCTAAGGGGGCCTCCCCCTTAACCAAATTTTCAAAACCGCCAGATTAGGATAAGGGTTAGTGCGATTAATTTTTCAAATTCTGTTTGCACTCTTCTAGTCACCCGAAAAACAAAAATTTTTTATCAAAACTTGGGGTGGGATAGATAAGGGGACCGCCCCCCCCCAAAGCCCGCTAAATGGATATACAAACTAATTATGACAATGTGGGGCCCAAAGGAAAGATATTTAAGAGTAGAAGACGAATATGATGTCAAAATGTGGCATCAAGTGATTGAGGGTCCTCTCCACCCCCTTATTTATCATCCATGGGAAAATTTTATATCAAAAATTTTATATCAAAACTTGGGGTGGGATATATAAGGGTACCGCCCCACCCCCCAAAGCCCACAAAATGGATATATAAACTAATTATGACAATGTGGGGCCCAAAGGAAAGATATTTGAAAAAGTTTGAGAGATTTCAAAATGTGACATCAAGTGATTGAGGGCCCGCTCCACCCCTTAAAACGGACATATTTATCAACCATGGCAATATGAGGCTCATATGAAGGTTCAGCCGGAGTAGAGCACGAATCTGATATCAACTTTTGGGACCAAGTGTCTAGGGGGCCGCACCACCGCCATAAGATTTCTAAATAGGACGTATTTGCTGACTTTGGCAATGTGGGGCCCAAATGAAAGGAATTTAAGAGTTGAGCAAGAATCTGATTTTTTCTCCAAAAACCGGACATATTTGTCGACTATGGCAATACGAGGCTCAAATGAAAAATATTTGGGAGTAAAGCACGAATATGAAATCAGCATTCAGGATCAAGTATTTGGGTCCGTCCCAATCCCAAATAGGGCGTATTTGATGACCTTGGCAATTTAGGATGAAGTAAAAGATTTGTCAACGCCTACTATATGAAAAAATCCGCAATTACTTTTTGGGCAACCCAATATTTGGGAGTAAAGCACGAATATGAAATCAGCATTCAGGACCAAGTGTTTGGGTCCGTCCCAATCCCATAACACCACCCAAATAGGGCGTATTTGATGACCTTGGCAATTTGGGGTTCAAATAAAAGGTTTATGGGGGTGGAGCACGTAGCTGATATTTTTCCAGGGCCCACACCCTAAAATTCCTTCAAGCCAGACATATTTGTCGACTATGGCAATACGAGGCTCAAATGAAAAATATTTGGGAGTAGAGCACGAATATGAAATCAGCATTCAGAACCAAGTGTTTGGGTCCGTCCCAATCCCATAACACCACCCAAATAGGGCGTATTTGAGGACCTTGGCAATTTAAGGTTCAAATAAAAGATTTATGGGGGTGGAGCACAGAGCTGATATTTTTCCGGGGCCCACTCCCTAAAACCCCTTCAAGCCAGACATATTTGGCGACTATGGCAATAAGGGGCTGTAATGGAAGGTATTTGAGATTAGAAAACGAATTTGATAGTCCAAATGTGGAACCTAGTGTTTGGGGGAAGCCGCCCTACCCCAAAACACCCCCAAACTGAACATATTTGCCTACAATAAGAGTCTCAAATGAAGGTGTTTGAAAGTTATACCACGAATGTGAAAGCTGTTTTAGAGCCAATTGTTTGGGGAGACGGCTCATCTCATATACTTCTCTAAACCAGACAAACATACAGTGGCACAGAAAAGTCTACTTACCCCACGGAAAAAACATGTTTTACAAAACTAATTTTTTGTACGAAAATAATTTTCTGTCAAATGTCTATTGAGGCTAAAATTTCTTATCATGGTTCCTAGTACTATAATGTGCTCAAATTTTTAGGGAAATTCTTTGTTACCCCCAGTTTACATAACAGCTATTTATGAAAAGATATGTAGACATATCTGTGCCACTGTATGCATGGCAATATGGGGTTCAAATGAATGTGATTTGGAAGTAGAATGCGAACGTGCTATTCACTTTGGGAGCAAAGGGTCCGACCTCCATTGTATAGCTATATTCTGTAGGCATACCCCAAAGCCTAAAAACTTAATACAAACACATCTAACAACTTTTTTCACTACGTTATTCTCGCCATAACAAGAGGCTATCTTTGAAATTAGATTACTTAATTACTCATTTACTTGGGCTTCTACTTATTACCGTTTATCTGTTTTTTTTGTAAAGTTTCAAGATATGCTTTCCATTCATCCCATTCATTCCCTTATCAAAAATTATTGTTAAATCTTCTTAACTAATGATCATAAGGGTCCTTATTTCACACCCTAGCTGAAGCTTATCGTTGCCATCATTCGTGAACTTTTGAAAGCTAATTTCCCAAGGAAGTCAGTTTACATTCCTTTGAAGCCATTGAACATCAACATTTATCAAAGTTTGACAGCAATCCCATTTAAATGGTTATCCTTCCATTACAGTTGTAGCCACTGAAAGTGTTTGTGATTACGGTGTTAATTTTCCTTCAATCTCTTAATGCTGAAAATCATTCCATTAAAGAAGTGACTTTTTCTTTCTGTAAGTCATTAAGTTCTGATAAATGGTGGGCAATGAAACCAGGTTCATTGGGTAAATCAAGTTTTTTCATACCCGCCATCATAGGGTGGAGGGTACATGACTACCATACAAAGAAACCATTAAGGAAAGGAAAAAGTCGGCCGAACTATATAATGCCCTAAACAATACCCTACACCTATCGGAGGCCACCGTAGCGCAGAGGTTAGCATATCAGTACTTTATAGGAATATTTCTCAAAATCGGATGAACATATATGTGGGAGCTATATCTTTATCTGAACCGATTTTGAGCCAAATTCTTAGAAATTGTGGTGGTAGAACAAAGCGTTGTACAACATTATGGGAAGATTGGTCAATAAATGCGCTTACAGTGGCTCTAGTAGTAAAAATCGGGCGATATATTGGGTTGCCCAAAAAGTAATTGCGGATTTTTTAAAAGAAAGTAAATGCATTTTTAATAAAACTTAGAATGAACTTTAATCAAATATACTTTTCTTACATTTTTTTTCTAAAGCAGGCTAAAAGTAACAGCTGATAACTCACAGAAGAAAGTATGCAATTACAAAGTCACAAGCTGTGAAAAAATTTGTCAACGCCGACGATATGAAAAATACGCAATTACTTTTTGGGCAACCCAATATATTCTTGCATCGCGGTGGTACGCTACGCTGCCCCCGTTTTTAATACCCCATTTTAGTGTCGGACATCCGAAAACCTAGGTAGTGACTCAGCTTATAAGATTATGAAGCTGCGGCTCAATTCGTTAAGAAAGTCCAATTTTATAGGTTTTAGTACCTAACTGTATGGATTCTAATAATCTTTTGGTCACCTAAAATTTGTAGTCTAGATAAACCTGTATCCCAATTTTTTGAGAGCTTTAGCTCACTCCGCAAAGAATGTACCGTTTTGTACGTTTGAGTACCTAATAGTACGAAGAAAAAAAATATTATAGTCGCTCAATATATACCTTCAAGGTGTCAACTACACCACATTGAGGAAGTTCTGTTCCACATTCCGTATTTTTGTCAAGACTGCCAAAATGGTTGTCAAATTGCTAAATTCTAGCTGTCCCCTTTCGCTGAAGGCGAAGATAAGCTTTTTAGTAGTTTTTTTTCACTCTTTGTTGCCATAATATACGAATTTTTAAGAGATCAGTTAGGCACCCATAATTTGTTTTCCTAGTTGTACGTGCGTGCCTAATTTCAGACGTCTTGTTCCATCCGTAACAAAAAGTCCAAATGGTACCAATTTCGGTACCAAAAAGGTATGAATTTTAAATAGCTCATTTAGTTACCCATCATATATTTCTTAGTTGTACTTACATGCCAAATTTCAGACCTATAGTTCCATCCGTAACAAAAAGTACCAAATGGTACCACTTTTAGTACCGAAAAGGTATGAATTTTTAATAGCTCATTTAGTTACCCATCATATATTTCTTAGTTGTACTTACATGCCAAAATTCATACCTTAAGCTTCATCTATGAAGAAAGTACCAAATGGTACCAATTTTGGTACCAAAACGTATGGATTTTTAATAGATCATTTAGCCACGTATATCACATTTCTTAGTTGAACCTACATTTCAGACTTCTAGCTCCATTTGAACAAAAAGTACCAAATGGTACCAAAATGTAAGAATTGTAACAAGATCACAAGTTCACCCATCATATTTTCTCTAGTTGTACCTACATGCCAAATTTCAGACCTCTAGCTCCATCTGAACAGAATGTACAAAATGGTACCAATTTTGGTACCAACATATACGAATTTTGAATAAATCATTAAGTCATCCATCATTTATTTGTTAGCCGTACCTACATGCCAAATTTCGGACCTCTAGCTCCATCTATAATGAAAGTACGAAATAGTACCAATTTTGGAACCAAAATGATCGATTTGTGGAGAATTCATTCCGTCCGTCCGTCTGTCTGTCGAAAGCACGCTAACTTTCGAAGGAGTAAAGCTAGCCGCTTAAAATTTTGCACAAATACTTTTTATTAGTGTCGGTCGGTTGGTATTGTAAATGGGCCATATCGGTCCATGTTTTGATATAGCCGTCATATAAACCGATCTTGGGTCTTGACTTCTTGAGCCTATAGAGTGCGCAATTCTTATCCGATTGGAATGAACTTTTACACGACGCGTTTTGTTATGATATCCAACAGTTGTGCCAAGTATGGTTCAAATCGTTCCATAACCTGATATAGCTGCCATATAAACCGATCATGGGTCTTGACTTCTTGAGCCTCCAGAGGGCTCAATTCTGATCCGATTGGAATGAAATTTTGTGCGACGTGTTTTGTTATGATATCCAACAACTGTGCTAAGTATGGTTTAAATCGGTTCATAACCTGATATAGCTGTCATATGATCTGATCTTGGGTCTTGACTTCTTGAGCCTCTAGAGTGCGCAATTCTTATCCGATTGGAATGAAATTTTGCACGACATGTTTTGTTATGATATCTAACAACTGTGCCAGATATGGCTCAAATCGTTCCATAACCTGATATAGCTGCCATATAAACCGATCTTGGGTCTTGACTTCTTGAGCCTCTAGAGGACGCAATTCTGATCCGATCGGAATGAAATTTCGCACGACATGTTTTGTTATGATATCCAACAGTTTTGCCAAGTATGGCTCAAATCGTTTCATAACCTGATATAGCTGCCATTTAAACCGATCTTGGGTCTTGACTTCTTGAGCCTCTAGAATGCGCAAATCTTATCCGATTGGAATGAAATTTTGCACGACGTGTTTTGTTATGATATCCAACAGTTGTGGCAAGTATGGTTCAAATCGGTCCATATTCTGATATAGCTGTCATATAAGCCGATCTTGGGTCTTGACTTCTTGAGCTTCTAGAAGACGCAATTCCTATCCGATTTGGCTGAAATTTTGCATGACGTATTTTATTCTTACTTTCAACAACTGTCTTAAATAAGGTTCAAATCGGTTCATAACCTGATATAGCTGCCATGTAAACCGATCTGGGATCTTGATTTCTTGAGCCTCTAGAAGTCGCAATTTTTATCCGATTTGCCTGAAATTTTGTACGACGATTATGGTCTGAATCGGTCAATAGCCCGATAGAGCTTTCATGTAAATCGCTCTCTCTATTTTTCTTCTTGAGCCCCCAGAGGGCGCAATTCTTATTCGAATTGGCTGACATTTTATACAGGTCTCCAACATATAATTTAATTGTGGTCCAAACCGGACCCTATCTTGATATCGCTCTAATAGCAGAGCAATCCTTTTCTTTTATCCTTTTTTTTTGCCTAAGAAGAGATGTAGGGAAAAAGAACTTGACAAATACGATCCATGGTGGAGGGTATATAAGATTCGGCCCGGCCGAACTTAGCACGCTTTTAATTGTTTGATTTAATTTAATTTTATTTGGTTTGAGACCAACTTGAATATGTGATTGGTTTTTTTTTTTCATATCTTATAACAACTTAAATATCTATACAAAGTATTATACCAGCTTTCCTGCCAAAGTCCCCAATGGGGACTTTGACATTAATCTTAGCAATAGATTTAGTAAACACTTCGATGTGATTCTTATTGATTTTGGCATTCTCTTGGGTTTATTGTTATGCTCTTCCACTAACAAGAGCAACCCCTTGCATGGTAAACCAATTAAAATGTCATCTCCTAGGAAAACAATCCCCTTACAAATTGACAGTGAAGTGGCCAAAAATAAACACTGGGTAAATTTAGGAATAACCATAGCAATTTAATTTAGTTCATTTGATCTACCAGCTTTCTTGTTATCCTTTTCATGTTGTCGTCGAATAGATTGAAGGCTTTAAAGATTTACTTAATGAGAAAAAAATAAATAGGCAAGTGTGGTGAAGGGGAAAGTAGAGACAATAGGACACAGCTTTAGTTGTAGTTGTTGTGGGGTGAAGTTTATGTCAACCATTTCAAGGTTTATTTTCAATGAGAAGGCCAAGGACAATTAAACCATACTAACATTACCATTGTACCAACATGGAGCTGAAAAAAAACAGTATGTGCATGTGTGTAAATGTTGTTTTGCTCTTTTTCCCAATGTTAAAAAGCCTTCGTTTTATTCTCATTTTTCTCTAAGAGCCGACAATTGCATGGCTATGCCATATCGCCGCACACACAGGATATTGTGGCGTATAATTTATGCGGGCATAATATAAAAGTGCTAAGTATCTAATATACGCTTGAAGGGCTGACACAATTACACCAAGTGCATATCTTTCTCTGTCGCTGGTATTCTTTCGCTTTGGATATGTTAGACCATACACCCATTTGCAAGTATTATGAGCAAGCATTTCTGCAACATTTCCCTTTTAGTTTCTTCTTCCCTTTGGATTGGTGTTTTATATTTTGTTTATGACCAAGCTCCATTACCGGCCGGTCAAATTGCCATATATCCGCAGATAAAATGAATTGTGTTTTATGTGCTTCCAGGATTGACCAGGAAATGTTGTTTTATGCATTTTGGAAAATTTGTGGAGAAGTGAAGTAATTGAACATAGTTTTCTGTGAGGATAATAGGCTTGTATAAGAGACTATAACGAAATATGGAGCCTAATTTGTATTGAAATGTTATAATTTTGGACATAAATACCCAAAATTTTACCGAGAGGTCATGTATAGCGGACTATATCGGACACAAATGATAGAGTATAACCACCGCTGAATTGTTGTTTTCTGATGTTCTTTCTAGGATTCGAACCCAGGTGTTCAACGTCACAGGCGAAGACTCAAATATCTACGCTACGGTTATGACATCAAAATTTGAGACATTTGTGACATAGATGTCACAACTTCCTCCAAAACCACTCGAGCAGACTTGTACCCGAAATAGGATAATACGAGTCTCAAATAGACGGCATTACATATCTGGCATCAACAATTTATTTTATTTTTTGTAACTAAAAACAAAACCTGGCTCGCTTCGCTGCACCTTCTATATATCACATATATAATAACTTTTCCTCATATATAATTACCCAGTACCATTTGTGTGGCTGGGATTGTGCGTCACCCATTCTTGCCACTTGTATCGAAATTTGAATGTTTGGTTTGAAATTAACTTAAAAATATCTATCACTTGATCCCCACATTGTCACGAGCTGTTATTTAACCTATTTGGGGGAAGAGAGTACGAATATGATAATAAAAATTGAGTCAAATTACTGGGGGCCGTCCCAAGCCCAAAACCACCCAAAAGTACCACCCATAATCAAAAGTTGACTGATCGACCCAATACGGGATTCCTCAAAACCTTATTTGGTGGGTTTTGAGGAGTGAGGCTGCCTCCATTACATGGAACTCATTTTTTATGTCCTGCTCATAATCCACTCACGAATACTTTTCATTTGAATCCGTATTGGGTCGATCAGTCAACTTTTGATTATGGGTGGTACTTTTGGGTGGTTTTGGGCTTGGGACGGCCCCCAGTAATTTGACTCAATTTTTATTATCATATTCGTGCTCTATTCCCATATACCTTTCATTTAAAACCCATATTGTACAGACCGGTCCACTTTTCATTTTTGGTGGTGCTATTATGGTAAATTAGAGGATCCGTCCCGTTTCCGATATCAAAATATTACAAAAAAAATTATAAGCGATTTTTTTTTGAAAAAAATTGGTAGCGAAATTTTTTCTATAAAAAATTGGTAGCGAAATTTTTCCTACAAAAATTCATTAGGATATTTTTTTAGAAAAATTGGTAGTGAAATAATAGAGATTTTTTTTCTATAAAATATTTGTTGCGAAAATTTTTAATATAAAACTGGCAGAAGACTTTTAATCTATAAAAAATTAGAAGAAACATTTTTCTATAAGAACTTGTTGGCTAAATTTTTGCTTTGAGAAGTTAGTTTTTCACAAGTTTGTAGCGAAATATTTTCTAAAAAATTTGTGCTGAAATTATTTCTTAAAAACATTTTTTGCGAATTTTTTTCTGTAAAATATTGGTGCTCAAATTTTTCTATATCAAATTATGCTGAAATTTTTTTTTTTCAATTGGTACCGAATGCTTTCGTTTTAAGAAATTGGTAGTGAAATTTTTTTGTGAAAAAGTGTTAGCGATATTTTTTCGAATTAAAATTGTTATCGAATTCTTCTATAAAAAATTGGTATCGAAGTTTTTTCTGTTACAAAATTGGAAGCGAAATTTTTTCTATTAAAAATTGGTAGCGAAATTTTTTCTATCAAAAATGGTAGCGAAATTTTTTCTATCCAAAATGGTAGCGAAATTGTTTCTTTAAAATATTGGTAGCGAAATTTTTTCTATAGAAAATTGGTAGCGAAACCTTATTGTTAGCGAAATTTTTTCTATTAAAATTTGGTAGCGAAATTTTTTATTTAAAAAATGGTAGCGAAATTGTTTCTTTAAAATATTGGTAGCGAAATTTTTTCGAATTGCTACCGAAATTTTTTTTATAAAAAATTGGTAGCGAAAACTTATTGTTAGCGAAATTTTTTTCTATTAAAAATTGAAAGCGAAATTTTTTCTATAAAAGATGGTAGCGAAATTGTTTCTTTAAAATATTGGTAACGAAATTTTTTCTATAGAAAATTGGTACCGAAATGTTTTCTATAAAAAACTGGTAGCGAAACCTTATTGTTAGCGAAATTTTTTCTATAAAAAATTGGTACCGAAATTTTTTCTATAACAAATTGGTATCAAAATTTTTTCTATTAAAAATTGGTACCGCAATTTTTTCTTTAAAAATTTGGTACCGCAATTTTTTCTATAAAAATTTGGTAGCGAAATTTTTTCTATAAAAAATTGGTACCGAAATTTTTTCTATAACAAATTGGTACCGAAATTTTTTCTTTAAAAAATTGGTACCGACATTTTTTCTATAAAAAAATTGGTACCGAAATTTTTTCTATAAAAAAATTGGTACCGAAATTTTTTCTATAAAAAAATTGGTACCGAAATTTTTTCTATAAAAAAATTGGTACCGAATTTTTTTCTATAAAAAAATTGGTACAGAATTTTTTTCTATAAAAAAATTGGTACAGAAATTTTTTCTATAAAAAAATTGGCAACGAAATTTTTTCTATAAAAAATTTGTAGCGAAATTTATTTTATAAAAAATTGGTTGCGAAATTTTTTCTACAAAAATTTGGTAGCGAAATTTTTTGAATAAAAAATTGATAGCGAAATTTTTTGTATAAAAAATTGGTAGCGAAATTTTTTCTATAAAAAAATTGGTACCAAAAATTTTTCTATAAAAAATTTGATACCAAAAATTTTTCTATAAAAAAATTGGTACCGAAATTTTTTCTATAAAATCATGTAGCAAATTGTATCAGGGCTGCTGCCTTGAAACTTGAACCCAGGTTATATCATTGCATTCGCATTCTGAGCCCTATATGGCCCCGATCGGCCAACTTTTGATTGTGTGTGATACTTTTGGTGTGGTTTTGGGCTTAGGATGGCGCCCATGTACTTTGAACCAATGTTTATTACCATATTTGTACTATACTCCCAAATACCCTTTATTAAAAACACATATTGTTTCAATCGGTCCACTTTTGATTTTTGGCAGTGCATTTGTGGTAAAAATCACAAATTTGTAAAGCCCATTGTTTCTTCCGCACCAATCTACAATCTTTGAAAATTAACAATCTACAATCTGTGAAAATGTCCAGCAAATTAGTTCAGCCATTTTTGAGTCTGTATGAACATATAAATACGTATTAATTTTCTTTTAGCCACCACTAAAGGATAGGGGTGTAATCATTTTTAAATTCCGTTTTCCACACATGGAAATTTCCTTTTCTTGCTCTATAAAGCATATATATTCTTGATCGTCGTAAAAATCTAAGACGATTTACCCATGTCCAGTCGTAAGTTCGTCTTTCCATCTGTCTTTCCGTCCATCCGTCTAACTATCTGTTCGTCCATCCATCTGGTCGTCCAACTTTCTGTCCGTCCATCCATCTGTCCGTCCATCTTTCTGTCCGTCCATCCATCTGTCCGTTTATCCATCTGTCCGTTCATCCATCTGTCCGTCCATCCATCTGTCCGTCCATCTTTCTGTCCGTCCATCCATCTGTCCGTCCATCCATCTGTCCGTCCATTCATCTGTCCGTCCATCAATCTGGCCGTCCGTCAGTCCGTTGAAATGACGATACAATGTTTTGAAGTAGAATTATTGAGCTGAAACTTTGCACAGATCCGTTTTTTGTCCATTGGCAGGTAGGTAAAGATTGAAGATGGGCTCTATCGGACTATATTTCCTGAGTCCATAAAAGGCTCATCTATTAATCGAATTGACTGAAATTTAGCAAAGTGAGCTGTGTTAAACCCTTCGACTGAATATGGTTTAGTGCGGACTATATTTATATACAGATGCCATATAAACTAATATTCCAATTTAAGATCTTAGGCCTATAAAAAGCGTATTTATTAACCGATTTCACTAGCAAAATTTTTTCTTTGAAAATTTGGTAGCGAAATTTTTTCTACAAACAATTGTTAGAGAATTTTTTTTTATAAAAAATTGGTAGCAATTGTTTTTTTATAAAAAATTTGTAGCGAAATTTTGTTTATAAAAAATTGATTTCAAAATTTTTTCTATAAAAAATGCTCTCGAAATTTTTTCCATAAAAAATGTTCTCGAAATTTTTTCCATAAAAAATATTCTCGAAATTTTTTCCATAAAAATTGGTACCGAAATTTTTTCTATAAAAAATTGGTAGCAAAATGTTTTCTATAAAAAATTGGTAGCGAAATTTTTTCTATAAAAAATTAGTAGCGAAATTTTTTCTATAAAAAAATTGGTAGCGAATTTTTTTCTTTAAAAAATTTGCAGCAAATTTTTTCTATAAAAAATTGGTAGCGAAATTTTTTCTATAAAAATTGGTAACGAATTTTTTCTATAAAGAATTAGTAGCGAAATTTTTTCTATAAAAATTGGTAGCGAAACCTTATTGTTTGCGAAATTGTTTTCTATACAAAATTGGCAGCGAAATTTTTTCTATAAAAAATTGGTACCGAAATTTTTTCTATAAAAATTTGGTACCGAAATTTTTTTTATAAAAAATTGGTACCGAAATTTTTTCTTTAAAACATTTGTAGCGAAATTTTTCTATAAAAAATTGGTAGCGAAAATTTTTCTATAAAAATTGGTACCGAAATTTTTTCTATAAAAAATTGGTACGGAAGTTTGTAGCGAAATTTTTTCCATAAAAAATTGGTAGCGAAATTTTTTCTACAAAAAAATTTGTACCGAAATGTTTTCTACAAAAAAATAGTAGCAAATTTTTTTCCATAAATTGATGTAGCGAAATGATCGTTAAATATGCTTTTTTAGGGCGGTTCTGGTATCAGGGCTGCTGCCTTGCCAAATACCCTTAATTAAAATCCCATATTGTTTCAATCGGTCCACTTTTGATTTTAGGCAAAAATATAAAGCCCATTGTTTCTTCCGGACCAATTTACAATCTTTGAAAATTAACAATCTGTCCGTGCATCCATCTGTCCGTCCATGCATCTGTCCGTGCATACATCTGTCCGTCCATCCACAAAAGGGTCAATAAAAGGCTCATCTATTAACCGAATTGACTGAAATTTGGCAAAGTGAGCTGTGTTAGACCCTTTAGTTCCGACTAAATTTATATACAGATGCCATATAAACTAATATTCCAATTTAAGATCTTAGGCCCATAAAAAGCGTATTTATTAACCGATTGCACCGAAACTGGGAACAATAAGCTGTATTAAGCCTCTCGATATTCGTACTGGGTATGGTCTAGATCGGGCTATATATATGGATATAGCTTCCATATACTGATAAATGTATACCAATCTCTCGATTTAAGTTCTTGGGAGATACGAAGCAACACCTATGAGCTGAAACTTTGCTGAAATTTCATAGTGAGCTGTGTTGTGGCCCTAAATGCTCTTAGCGAATATGGTCGAGAATACAGCTGCCATACATTTCCTGCCATAAATATTGGAGGTCACCGTCGCGCAGAGGTTATCATGTCCGCCTATGATGCCGAACGTCTGGGTTCAAATCCCACCGTGAACTTCATTTGTGATTATCCCCCTTGCTAATGTTGGCTACACTTGTGAGTTTAATATGTATATCTGAGATGGCGGGTATCTAAAGTTCTGCCCAGACGAAGTTAATGCGTTTTTGCTTGTTTCATTTTATTTTGTCCCCAAAGTGACATCCCTACTCCTTAGCCACACATATTACCCTTTTGATCATAGCACATTGTTTGAACAGAAAAGGCTTTTTGGTAAACGCAAACAAGCAAACAATGGCCAATGCTTTTTGCGGAAATTATCCAAAATTCATTTTGTTTTGTTCATTTAGTTGTTACAAACACCATTATCATCATTCTCGTCGTCATGCCAGGAAAATTAGGAAGAATGGAGAGGGGAAAAAAGCAATAACATACTTATGGTACACACTACATATACTGTGATGATAGAGTATACATATGTACTGTGTACTGAAAGTATGTTATTGCATTTTTTTTGGCTCCCTAGCTCCATATTTTTCTGGCAGTATTTCATACATCTTCACTGGGTCCTTAAAAGTTGCTCGTTAATAATTTTTTCATAAGGATAATTTCATTGTGTACGAGTATGTGGAGTTAACTTAAGCTCGAAAGGACATTGAGTTGAGTTGGTTCGACTGTCAACATACCCTTCGCCGCAGGATATTTTTCTTTTGTGACAAAATGATTGCATATGTAAAAAAGGTTATTTCTGAGGACTAATGTGGTTGTTTAAGAAATTTGTTAAACCAATTGTGGTTGAATCAATGACTCTTTCTCTCTCTGTTGTTCTATGTCCCACAGAATTGCCTTAAACGAGTTTTTTTTTTTGCATTTTTAAAGTAGGCATCCGGTTTTGTTAATGGTGTATTGGAAATTTTTGTATGATTTTTGACCTCTTGAGGTTGAAGGTGAAATGCGTTTTGTGACCTTTTGCATTTATTTAAGGAAATGGGGTAAACAAATTAAGGATATCTTTAGGGTAAATTTTATATGGAAACCAAGTTTGACAGTGGTATAATACGCTCTTTTGTCTTCTTGTAGATTCTCTTAAGAAGCTATAATTATTTTTTTACTATTTTAAAATTTCGGTTCATATGTTTTAAACACCAAAAAAATAATTTTTGCTGTCCTCAGTATAAAACGCCGGTGCGTATGATTGTTGTCACTGTTTATTGAGTTACTCATACGCCACAGTATCCCTTTGTCAACTTTGGTGACAAATTTTCATTTCGATTTCATCGCCAAATTTTGAGAATGCCTATTCGTTATTGCGTTTAAAGGCTCATTTGTGACATATTTATACCCTCTACCATAGGGGTATACTAATTTCGTCAATCCGTTTGTAAGGCTCTCCACCATAGGATAACACCTCGAAATATGCTTTTAAGACCCCATAAAGTATATAAACTCTTGATCGTCATGACATTTTAAGTCGATCTAGCCATGTCCGTAAGTCTGTCGAAAGCATGCAAACTTTCGAAGGAGTAAAGCTAGGCGCTTGAGATTTTGCATAAAAACTTCTTATTAGTGTAGGTCGGTTGGGATTGTAAATGGGCTAAATCGGTCCATGTTTTAATATAGCTGCCATTTAAACCGAGCTTGGGTCTTGACTTCTTGAGCTTCTAGAGGGCGTAATTCTTATCCAATTTGGTGGAAAATTTACACGTGATGTTTTGGTATCACTTCCGATAACTGTGCTAAATATGGTCAAATCGGTGGATAATCTGATATAGCTGCCATATAAACCGACCTTGGGTCTTGATTTCTAGAACTTCTAGAGGGCTCAATTCTTATCCGCTTTGGCTGAAACTTTGCACGAAGCGTTCTGGAATGACTCTTAATAACTGTGATAAGTATGGTCTCAATCAGTTCATTACTCGATATAAACGCCATTTATACCGATCATACGATTTGGCTTCTTGAACCCCTGGAAGTCGCAATTTTTGTCCGATTTGGCTGAAATTTTGTGTGTAGTGTTCTGTTATGACTCATAAAAACTACGTTAACTACTCTACAACTCGGTCTATAACCTGATATAGGTCTCATATAAACCGATCTCCCGATTTGACTTTTTGAGCAAGTGGAAAACGCAATTTTTGTCCGATTTGGCTAAAATTTTGAACGAAGTGTTCCGTTATGACTTCTAATAAATGTGTCAACTACGGTCCAAATCGGTCTATAACCTGTTATAGCTCCCAAATAAACCGATCTCCTGACTAGACTTCTTGAGCACCTGGAAGCCGCAATTTTTATCCTATTTGGCTGAAATTTTGCGTGTAGTGTTCTGTTATGACTCTCAAAAACTAAGTCAACTACGCTACAACTCGGTCTATAACTTGATATAGCTCCCATATAAACCGATCTCCCGATATAACTTCTTGAGGAACTAAAAACCCCAATTTGTGTCCGATTTGGGTGAAATTTGGCATGCGGTGTTCCATTGCGACTTCCGACAACTGTGCCAAGTACGGTCTGTAACCTCGGTCTATATCCTAGTAGGATTGTTTGTTTGTTTGTTTGTGTGTTCCTTATAGACTCCGAAATGGCTGACCGAATTTTCATTCAAATTTTTTATTGATGGTGCATAATGATCCCGTGGTGAAAATAGGGTACTACATTTTTTGATATCTGAAGAGGGAGCGGACCCTCCCCCTTACCCTAATTTTCAGAAACGCCAGATCTCGGAGATAGGTGGTGCGATTTAAGCGAAATTTTGTATGCCCTCTTATAGTAACCTACAAACAAAAATTTGGTATTCAAATTTCGGATGGAGTAGCTAAGGGGGGCGCCCCACCCCAAAACCTACCAAACATATAGCTAAACCAATCACGACAATATGGGACTCAAATGAAAGGTATTTAAGATTAGAAATCGTGTCTGATATCCAATTGTCGGACCAAGTGTTTGGGAGACCACCCCAACCCCCGAAACTCCCCTAAATCGGACATATTTACCGACCATGGCAATATGGGACTCAAATGAAAGGTATTTGCGAGTAGAATACGAATCTGATATCCAAATGTGGGACAAAGTTTCTGGGGGTCCACCCCTTTCCCAAAACACCCCCCAAACAGGACTTATTTACTGACCATGGCAATATGAGGCTTAAGTAAAAGGTACTTGAGTGTAGAATACGAATCTGATATCCCGACGAGGGACCAAGTGTTTGGGGAGCCGCCTCTCCCCAAAAACATACCCCAAAGAAGACAAATTCACGATCATAGCAATATGGGATTCAAATGAAAGGTCTTTGGAAGTAAAGCACGAATCTGATATCAATGTTCAGGAAAAGTGTCTATGAGGCCACCCCATAACACCACCTAAATAGGAAATATTTGCTGACCATTACAATATTTAGCTCAAATAAGAGCTATTTTAGAGTAGAACACGAATCTGATATATATTTGCAAAGCCAAGTCACTGAGTGGCCGCCCCATCCCCCAAAACACCCCGCAAATGGGTCATGTTTGTCGACTATGAAAAAATAGAGCTCAAATGAAGAGTAGTTGGGAGTAGACCATGAATCTGACATCAACATTTAGGACCAACTGTCTAGGGGACATCCCACCACCATAACAACCCCCTAGTAGGACGTATTTGCTCACCAAGACAATTTTGGTCTTCATGACAGTGGAGCTTGATATTCATAGTTTTTAGGGCCCATACCCCAACATACCGGACATATTTGCTGGCTTTTTCAAGAAAGTGTTCAAGTGAATGCTATTTAAAATAAGAAAACGAATTTGACATCCAATTTTTAGGCCATGGCAATATGGGGTTCAAATATATGAGAATAGAGCACGTTGCTGATATATTTTCAGCGCTTAGTGTTTGGGGCACCACCCCACTCATCAAAACACGCCAAAATCGGGCATATTTACCGACCATGTCAATGTGGGGCTTAAATGAAAGGAATTGGGGGATGGAGCGAGAATTGATACCCAGTTTCGGGACCAATTTTCTGGTGGTCTACCCCCTTTCCCAAAATATCCCACAAACAGCAATTTTTTAGTGACCATGGCAATATGGGGCTAAAATAATGGTATTTGGGAATAGAATACGAATTTGATATCCAAATGTAGGACCATGTATTTTAGGCATCATCCTTTCCCCAATACACCCCCCAAAGGGTAAAAATACCAATATGTCGCTCAAATAAAAGGTATTTTGTGTTTGGGGCATGCCTCATCCTATAAACTCCCCTCAAAACCAGTATGGGGCTTAAAAAATGGTATTTCAGAGATGAGCAAGATGCTGATATTTTTTCAGAGCCGAGTGTCTGGGGGACCACCTCTCCCCCGAAAACCCCCGTAAATCAGACATCATGAGAATATAGGGCTGAGATCAAATATTTTAAGAATGGAGTACACATTATATCCAATCTTAAATTCGTAGACCAATAAAGATCATATGGGATTCAAATAAATTCACTTATATTGTGAAACTGTTAGTCAAGCGATATACTATTTTCGTAGCATGGTATTTCACTAAAAGCTCTTTAATTGTCGAAAAAAATATTCCAAGGAAATTTTTGTTCCATATAAAGTAAAAGAAGGCGCAGCGGAAAGGGTCCGTTCCAGCTAGTGTAGAATAAAATTATGCCCTTCAACTGAAATTATTTTGTATACATTTTTAGCAGAATCTATGGTGGTGGGTTCCCAAGATTCGGCCTGGCCGAATTACGAATTCTTATTTAACTAGATGTTGTTTACAATTTAATGTAATGCACAAATCTGTTTAATTTTAACGAAATTATTTATTCTGACATTACATCATTCGATGACTTAATGCTGGCAAGGATAATGACTTGTAAATATTTAATTACAAAAATTACATGGGCATTTATGTGAAACCACAATACCAATTTTTATTGGGGCTTTATTTTAATAAATTTTCTCACCGTGATATGTGTTGAATAAATAATTGCATTTTAATTTATTTGTATGATATGTGGATATAAAGACTGGCATTTAATAATTGTTAAAATTTAAGTACCTGAACAGGAAATGAGGAAGTAAAAGCATTAAAAATTTTTTCAAAAATATTTTCTATTATTTTTTTTTATTTTCTGTTCTTTTTGTTGCCTTAATCTTTGGGCTGTTTCCTAAAATTTTAACTTCATGAAGCATTACCGTAAAGTATTCTGTAAAACACATCGCTAAAACTAATTTTTATTTTGGCGTAAAATTTAAAGTCTTTTTCAAGGCCAAAAACGCTGTATTTTCTTTATTTTTTCATATTTCGAAAATTTTCCAGCATTCCGCAATTTGAAATGCGAAGTAGATTCTTACAATAAACAGAATTACTTAAAAATTCATATTTTATTTTTTTTGCATTTTTTTTAAGGAAGGCTAACCCCTTATGAAAATTTGCAATTTTTGAGGCGAAAAAATTTTTCGAGTTGAGTAAACAGTATTAAAGATTATGGCAAAAAAATCGGATTAGTGCAACTCCTATGTTTTTTCTTCAAAAAACAAGCTCAAAATCGCATAATTAATATCAGAATAATGCTAAGAAAATCAACATGAGTTTGAAATTGCTGTAACATCCTTAGTTTTGCAAACTTCAAAATTCTGAGCACACCGTTGGATTCATGAAGAAAATCTCCTTAAGTAATGGTGCTGGATGATGCAATGCTCGTTTCTGTTTCCTTGAAAGCTTGAGAGTATTGATTCAAAATCGGGAAAAGCGCTGTACAAAATTTGAACACAAATTAACATGGACAGACAGACGAACAGAGCTGGATCGAGTCACAAAGTTATTCTGTGTCGGTCGGCATACTTATCAATGGGTCTATCTCTCTTTCTTCTGGGTGTTACAAACAAATGCACTAAACAAATCCACTAAAAAATGCGCCCTGTACCCCCACAGTGGGTAGGGTATAAAAATATAATATGATATTTTTTATATGGCTATAATTAATGTTTTGACAAAAAATTTTATTGTAAAAAGGGAATTTTTTAAATTTTTTTATACTAACCACCATCGAATAATCTAGTGATTCCATTTGTAACACCTAGAAATATTGATGTGCGACCCCATAAAGTATATATATTCTGGATCTTGTCGACATGCTAAGTCGATATAGGCCTGTCCATCCGTCTGTCGAACTCACGATAGCGGTAGAACGCGTAAAGCTAACCGCTTGCAATGTTGCACAGATACTTTCTATTGATGTAGGTCGTTGGGTATTGGAAATGGACCATATCTGTTCAGATTTGGATATAGCTCTCATATAAACCGATTTCCTGACTTGTCTTCTTGAGCCCCTGGAAGCAACAATTTTTTTCCAATTTGGCTAAAATTTTGCAGCTAGTTTTCCGTTATGACTTCCAACAACTGTGTCAGGTACAGTGAAAATCGATCTTTAATCTGATATTGCTCCCATATAAACCGATAGCAGAACGAATGGAGGTGGGTTCCTTAGATTCGGCCCGACGGAACTTAGCATGCTTTTACTTGGAAGATTATTTGTGGAGTACAATATTGGCAATCTTTAACGAAAAAACTGAAAAAATTTTTTCTCAAAACGCAAAGCTTAAATTTCCATTTTGACAACATATTTCAGTTACCCCAAGTGGGCCCTTAATATGTGCGTACAATTATTTATGCCTCTAAGGATTCATTTTACTAAAAATGCGGTAATTTTACTAAAACTGTCGATTTGGGAAACATCTTTCCCCAGTATACGACTTTTGGGAATTTTTCAGTTATACTTATTTTTTGAGGTGATATTCATATACAAGACGCTGATAAACGATAAGGATATCTTTATTGGTTTTAGATTTATGATAAACTCAATTTGTTGCCCGTAACCGGAATGTAGTACCCAGTAAAAACAAAATTTTACGTTCAGTTTTCATGTCAACTGCCCTTGAGGTATGCCCGAAATTTTCCGACGTCAGACCCTCCCTCACCACCAAGTCTTTTTTTGTTAATAAAATTGTTGTTGGACCGATCCTGGCCAATATGTCGAAGAGCCCAACACAACACACTGTCCCAAAATTTAGCGACATCGGACAATAAATGCGTCTTTTATTGCCC
Source organism: Stomoxys calcitrans (assembly GCF_963082655.1). Classification (NCBI taxonomy): domain Eukaryota; kingdom Metazoa; phylum Arthropoda; class Insecta; order Diptera; family Muscidae; genus Stomoxys; species Stomoxys calcitrans. The sequence continues at coordinate 224,792,180 of NC_081553.1, forward strand.
CAAAACCTAAAACCGAGAGATCGGTTTTAGGTTTTGGGGAAGCTATATCCAAATCTAGACCGATTTGGCCAAGTTGCAGAAAAATGTCGAAGAGCCTAACACAACTCACTGTCCCAAATTTCAGTAAAATCCGATAGTAAATGAGGCTTTTATGGGCCTAAGACCCTAAATCGGCCGATCGGTCCATATGGCAGCTATATCCAAATCTGGACCGATCAGAACCAAATTAAAGGAAGATATCGAAGGGCTTAACACAACTCACTGTCCCAAATTTCATCAAAATCGGATAATAAATGTGGCTTTTATAGGCCTCAGACCCTAGTTCGGTGGATCGGTCTATATGGCAGCTATATCCAAATCTGGACCGATCTAGGCCAAGTTGACAAAGGATATCGAAGGGTCTAACACAACTCACTATCCCAAATTGCGGCGACGTCGTACAATAAATGCGCTTTTTCTGGTCCCAAAACCTAAAACCGAGAGATCGGTCTATATGGCAGCTATATCCAAATCTGGACCGATCTATGCAGAACTATGTCAAGGGGTTTAACTTAACTCACTGTCCTAAATTTCGGCGATATCGGATAATAAATTTGGCTTTTATGGGCCTAAGACCCTAAATCGGAGGATCGGTCTCTATGGCAGCTTTATCCAAATCTGAACCGATCAGGGCCAAATTGACGAAGGATGTTGATGGGCCTAACACAACCCTCTGTCGCAAATTTCAGTAAAATCGGATAATAAATGAGGCTTTTATGGGCCTAATAGCCTAAATCGGCGGATCGGTCTATATGGGGGCTATATCAAGATTTAGTCCGATGTAGCCCATCTTCGAACTTAATCTGCTTATGGACAACAAAAGAATCTGTGCAAAGTTTTAAGCTCAATATCTCTATTTGTAAAGACTGTAGCGTGATTTCAACAGACAGACGGACGGACCTGTCTAGATCGTCTTAAATTTTTACGCTGATCAAGAATATATATACTTTATAGGGTCGGAAAAGGATATTTCAATGTGTTGCAAACGGAATGACAAAATAAATATACCCCCATCCTTCAGTGATGGGTATAAAAATCATTTTTGCTGTCCTCTCTATAAGACACCGGTGCGTATAATTGTTGTCATTGTTTATTGAGTTACTCATACGCCATAGTTTCCCTTTGTCAACAGTAGGGGTCAAATTTTCATTTCGCTTTCAGCGCCAAATTTTGAGAATGCCTATTCGTTATTGAGTTTGAAGGCTCATTTGTGACTTGATTCTTTTTTAAGGCGTATGTCTGCATTTAAGCCTAAGGGAATTTAAAATTTTTAATATTTTTCTTTACTCTATTGCACTGGAACTGTTGCATTATTGTATAAATTATCGTTGCTGTAAAACAATAACAATTTGTTTAAACAAATTCAACATTAAACGCCAAAATATTATTTTCATCATACGAGTAAGTTTGCTTTTAAGCCGCATTTAGGCTTCGCTTTTGTCTAGCAAAACTTTTAAATTTGCTTAAAATATCATAATCCCCACCAAAATGGGATTGAAGTGTGGCCAAACTTTCCATTACACAATTTTTCTCTTTTTTTTTTTTTTTTTTTTTGGAAAACTTTTAAATCTTTGAATTATTATATATGCAAAATCATATTCTTAAATCTTCTTCTTTATGGACATTTTTGTTTATCCACTTATTTCTAGAAAAAGTTTCAGCAACTCAATTTACTCACTTTGTATAAAAAAAACGCACAGCACACCAGTTTTTTGTCATCTATCTTCGGTCAAACACAATATAAAATGATTTTATTAGATCTTGTTTATGTTTGGCAATCAGCTCCATTCACAATTTAACACAACTTTCAATTTAATTTGTTTAAAACTCAATAAAACTGTGACTTCACACACCAACGCCAAGACCAACACTAGCCGTGGCCAAGCTGTAAAAAGCAAAGCCTAAATTCAATTACAAAAGAGAAAAGCAGAAACTTTAAGCATAGCCTTTACAACTTTTCTTCAAAAAAGGTTTTTTGATAAACATAAAGTTGACCATCGATTGTTTAATTTGATTTAAGGACCATAACGCAATATCCTTGCTTTTAAATTTGATTTTGTTTCTCTTTGTAACTGTAGGTTATGATATGCGCATCGCGAGTTTACAAATTGCCGTTGTTTATATTCGCAATTCTACCGTACGACTAGTCATGCTTCTGCTAAAGCATGGCCTATATAAAGGACATGTAGAAGAGGCAAAATATTACAACTGCTTTGTATGAGGATATCGTAAATGAAGACCAACATGTGGTTACCGGCTTTTGGAACAGCTGATATTTGTTATGATTTTTACATGGATTTCGAACTGGAATTGGACGCCGTGGAAATAATACAAGTGAAAGCTTGCAGTAAGCTTTTTTTGCGTATAAACTTTTTCCACCTCTATATGACGAAAAGCTTTCTCTCTCAATCTCCCTCTGGAAAGTGTTCGAATAAAACTTTCTAAAGTTTTGAGTTAAGTGAAATAAAGCCACGATATTAGGATATGAGGAATTCGCAAGCCCATAGCTTCCTCCAATTCATTTCCCAATGCCAGAGTTTCCCCCGAAAACCATTTTTATACCCACCACCCACGGATGGGGGTATATTTATTTTGTCATTCCGTTTGCAATACATAGAAATATCCATTTCCGACCCTATAAAGTATATATATTCTTGATCAGCGTAAAAATCTAAGACGATCTAGACATGTCCGTCCGTCTGTCCGTCTGTCTGTTGAAATCACGCTACAGTCTTCAAAAATAGAAATATTGAGCTGAAACTTTGCACAGATTCTTTTTTTGTCCATAAACAGGTTAAGTTCGAAGATGGGCTATATCGGACTATATCTTGATATAGACCCCATATAGACCGATCCGCCGATTTAGGGTCTTAGGCCAATAATGTGGCTTACATTTATTATCCGATTTTGCTGAAATTTAGGACAGTGAGTTGTCCTAGGCCCCTCGATATCCTCCGTCGATTTGGCCCAGATCGGTCCAGATTTGGATATAGGTGCCATAAAGACCGATCCTCCGATTTAGGGTCATAGGCTCATAAAAGCCACATTTATTATCCGATTTCGCTGAAATTTTGGGACAGTGAGTTATCTTAGTCCTTTCAACGTCCTTCGTCGATTTGGCCCAGATCGGTTCAGATTTGGATATAGGTGCCATATAGACCGATCCTCCGATTTAGGGTCTTAGGCCCATAAAAGCCACATTTATTATCCGATTTTGCTGAAATTTGGTACAGTTCGTTGCCTTAGGCCCTTCGACGTCCATTGTCAATATGGCTCAGATCGGTTCAGATTTGGATATAGCTGCCACATAGACCGATCCTCCGATTTAGGGTCTTAGGCCCATAAAAGCCACATTTATTATCCAATTTTGCGGAAATTTGGGACAGTGAGTTTTGTTAGGCCCTTCAACATCCTCCGTCAATTTGGCTCAGATCGGTTCAGATTTGGATATAGGTGCCATATAGACCGATCCTCCGATTTAGGGTCTTAGGCCCATTAAAGCCACATTTATTATCCGATTTTACGGAAATTTGGGGCAGTGAGTTGTGTTAGGCCCTTCAACTTCTTCCGTCAATTTGGCTCAGATCGGTCCAGATTTAGATATAACTGCCATATAGACCGATCTCTCGGTTTTAGGTTTTGGGGCCATAAAAAGCGCATTTGTTGTCCGATGATGCCGAAATTTGGGACAAGGAGCTAGAAAACCCCCCCACATATTTCTGCAATTTGGTCTAGATCGATCAAGATTTGCATATAGTTGCCATATAGACCGATCTCTCGATTTGAAGTCTTGGCCCCATAAAAGGCGCTTTTTTAATCCGATTGCACTGAAATTTGACACATGGACTTATGTTACGCTTTTCGACATCCGTGTCGTATATAGTTCAGATCGGTTTATTTTAAGATATAGCTATTAAAAAGACCAATATTTTGTTATATACAATTGAACACTGACTATTATTACTATTTGGTCCAAATCGGAACATATATTGATATAGCTGCTATGGGGCATAAGGTATGAGTTTTGCACCGGATTTTGACGAAAGGTGGTTTACATATATATCCGAGGTGGTGGGTATCCAAAGTTCGGCCCGGCCGAACTTAACACCTCTTATTTTTGTGACCAGCAATTCATAGTGGGATAGGTAGATCGTATCTCTGATATTTGCGAAATGCTTAAACTGTGGTGTTAAAAAGTTGATTTGTAAAATTTGCCCCCTAAAGGTCTCATTTGCCTCTATTCCTTAGCGAAATGTTCATGGGCAAATTAGCAAAGGTCTCGTTGGTCTATTGACGGTCCTTAGCTTTGATTTTGAAACTTTTCGTGTCGATTTCAGAGGCCTAAATCGATGGAGCCATGTCCATCCATCTGTTTTGTTGTTGAAAGCACGCTAATTGTGAAAGGAGTAAGGATAGGTGTGTGAAATTTTGCACAAATACTTTATATTAGTGTAGCTCGGTTGGAATTGTAAATGGTCCAAATCGGTTAAAGTGAAAATTTCTCTTTCGAAATTAGCTTAATGATCAAAAATGTTATGCAATGGAAAAATGAAAGCCACAGTAGTTACACCACACCAACCGTGATCGCCTGTCCATCTGTTTGTCTATATGTCCGTCTCTCTCTCTCTGTCTGTAATTTTGTTTATCTGCCTGCCTATCTTGCTGTCTTACTCTCTGTGCGTTTGTGACTCTGTCAGTACGTCTTTGACTTTGTCTGAATGCCTGTCGGTCTATCCGTTTGCCCGTCTATCCATCAGCATATCTGTAGGCCCGACTATCCATCTGCCTATGTGTCCTTCGGTTCATGTTTTCAAGGTACAAATCGATTTTCTTCCCCGATTGTCGTAAAATTTTGCACTTTGGACGAGCGTAGTTGATGTTGGAAAAATCTGTGCAGTTTTAGAATAGCTGTCATATCTCATGCAGTGTTGCCGTTTTTGGTAGGTCCTACAAAAATTTATAGGTTTTTATACTTGTGGTAAGTTGGCCTCAAATTGGTGAACAAATCGCTGGGGATAACTCGAAATTTTTTTACATTTTGTCGTTTCTGTGTATTCGTTAAGAGCGCAGGATAAAACCGACGATCTAAAGGGGCCAAATACTGTTACAAAGGGTCTCACTGCTTTAAATTTCCGTAAAAAGTGCAATGTTTTTAAATTGACTGTAACTGGTACGAGTGTTAAGGGAACTCTTCCAAATTTTGTGATTTCTGGGTACGGAATGTGACTTTGGTGCGTCAATGCCATTTATTGTAACACAAGGCTATAATGGAGCAACATTTAAAAATGGTCAGATCTGGTCCATACTCAGATGTTGAAGGGTCTACGAAACTTACTGCAAATGCGAAAATGAGTAGTAAAAGCGAAAATGAGTAGTAACGGAGTAAGGGGAAATGAAAGGGCAGACGATATGGCAGTGAAGGCCAGAGGGCTGCCATCAATGAACTTGGTTAACCCGAAGTCTTTCGGGTCGACGCAGTCCGAATAAAGGGCATGCACGTCGAACGACGATCACTGTGGAACAGCGAAACCGTCGGTAGAACGGCGAAAATCCTATGGGGTGAACCGGATCGTAAGAAAGGACGAGGCTATAACTGAAAAGAAGTAAGAAGGAGGTCGGTATAGCTTTTAGTATGGGATAATCCGGATCGTGAGAGGACGAGGCTATAACTGAAAAGAAGTAAGAAGGAGGTCAGTATAGTTTTGTTCAGTATAGGACTACGAGCTCACTTATGCAAAATCGGTGAGGCAAGTGATAGCAGGTGTAGGGCATGTGGGGAAAATCAAGAGACGTTGGAGCATTTCCTATATCATTGCACGACTTTCGGGACTAAAAGACACCGGTATTTAAGTGGGCCACCGTAGCGAGGAGGTTAGCATGTCCGCCTATGACGCTGAACGCCTGGTTTCGAATCCTGGCGGGAATATCAGACAAAAAAATGTTCAGCGGTGGTTTTCCCCTCCTAATGCTGGCAACATTTATGAGGTACTATGCCATGTGAAACTTCTCTCCAAAGAGGTGTCGCACTGCGACACGCCGTTCGGACTCGGCTATAAATAGGAGGCCCCTTATTAATGAGTTTAAACTTGCATCGGACTGCACTCATTGATATGTGAGAAGTTTGCCCCCCTGTTCCTTAGTGGAATGTTAATGGGCAAAATTTGCAAACTAACACACAATACCAGACTTGAACCAACTTCGAGGAGTGATGTGAAACAAGGAAAAGCGTGGTAAGTTCGGCCGGGCCGAATCTTATATACCCTCCACCATGAATCGCATTTGTCGAGTTCTTTTCCCGGCATCTCTTCTTAGGCCAAACAGGATATAAGAAAAGATTTGCTCTGCTATTAGAACGATATCAAGATATGGTCCGGTTTGGACCACAATTAAATTATATATTGGAGACCTGTGTAAAATGTCAGCCAATTCGAATAAGAATTGCGCCCTTTGGGGGTTAAAGAAGTAAAATAGAGAGATCGATTTATATGGGAGCTGTATCGGGGTATAGACCGATTCAGACCATAATAAACACGTATATTGATGGTCATGAGAGAATCCGTCGTACAAATTTCAGGCAAATCGGATAATAATTGCGACCTCTACAGGCTCAAGAAGTCAAGATCCCAGATCGGTTTATATGACAGCTATATCAGGTTATGAACCAATTTGAACCATACTTGGCACAGTTGTTGGATATCAAAACAAAACACGTCGTGCGAAATTTCATTCCAATCGGATATAATTGCGACCTCTACAGGCTCAAAAAGTCAAGATCACAGATCGGTTTATATGACAGCTATATCAGGTTATGAACCGATTTGAACCATTCTTGGCACAGTTGTTGGATATCATGACAAAACACGTCGTGCAAAATTTCATTCCAATCGGATAAGAATTGCGCACTCTAGAGGCTCTAGAAGTCAAGACCCAAGATCGGTTTATATGGCAGCTATAGCAGGTTATGGACCGATTTGAACCATACTATGTTTATACATGTTTTCAAATAATTTCTAATTTTGTTATTCTTTCCCCATTAACCACAAAAGAAGAAATATCCCAATTTAGTATGGCAGCAACCCTGTTCATGAATATAACAGTTTAAAATTCCAGCCCATTCAAGTTTTAGCTAAAACTTTTGCAGGTCTTTCATTTCTTATCGATTTAATCGTTCTGTCTTTTGTCTTGTTTCAAAAGCTTTAAAGCTTCTATTTGGAACTTTTAGTACAATGTTGAAGTAACATTGGTGCTTCTCAATTAGCACATCATGTTATGTAAACTTCTGTTACTTTGAAAATTTTAAACATTTTATGGATTGTTTGCTGCCACTCACCTGAATGCTTGTTGCCTATTTCTCGTATCATTTCTGCATGACGACGTTTATGATCTCTGGATATCCAATGTTGAGAGAATATCATGTTCTCCTTGCGCATTTGTTCGCCCAGCGTTTTCATCATGAGAAAGCAGGTGTGTTGACCAGCAACACATCTTTGGCCGTCACGATCATAGAAGAAAATCGAGCGAGACCATTTGTAGCTGCAAATCAAAAGACATTTTATAAAATTTTTCATATATAGTATTGCAAAAAAATAAAAGCAACTACCTTTTCATTACACTTATGGTGAGATCTGATATGGCCCTAAAGCTCAAAACACCTGTCCTCAAGAGCATATAGAATTCATCGGCGCAGCTGGTCTTCTTACTTTCAAAGTCAAAGGTAGCGCCACCCACAGTTATCAGTGGAGTGCCATTGCCATTGAAGTATTTGGTGATGCGGCCAACGCCAGCTGAAAACACACAAAAAACAAAAACACAATAAATATTAACAAGTTGTGGTATTTCCATCAATGTGAAATTCACGGGAAAAAAATCGAATATAAAGGGGGTATTCAAGATTTCTGGGTTTTCCTGGACTTGTGGTAGTAGTTGCATTTTTTTTATTTTTTTTTTTTTTTCAAACAATTTTATAGACTAAAAGGCTTTAATTAAAAGAAATTTCATAACTTTTTCTTGTAATAGTTAATCAAATTTTATCTGAAAACAAATCTATAATTAAATTTTATTTTATTTTTAAATTTTGTGAAATTTTCTCCAAAGATAAAATATTAGGGAAATTTTCTTTAGAGATAAAATAAAAAAATTTCGGAAGGTAAAATTACAACAAAATTTTCTATAAAACACTAAATTAAGCAAGAAAAAAGCCGTTGGATACCCACCAACTCGGGTATATATGTAAACCACCTTTCCTCAAAATCCGGTGAAAACTGCATACCTTATGGGCCATAGCAGCTGTATGGAAATATGATCCTATTTGGACCAAATACTATTAGGTACAAATCATTGTTCAATTATATATAACAAAATATTGATCTTTTTAGTAGCTTTATCTAAAACTAAACCGATCTGAACCATATACGACGCGAATGTCGAAAAGCCTAACATAAGTCACTGTGTCGAATTTCAGTGAAATCGGATTATAAATGCGACTTTTATGGGGCCAAGACTTTAAATCGAGATATCGATCTATATGGCTGCTATATCCAAATCTGGACCGATTTGGGCCAAGTTGCAGAAATATATTGAAGGGCTTAACTTAACTCACTGTTCAAATTTCAGCGACATCGGACAATTAATGCGCCTTTTATGGGCCCAAAACCTCAAATCGAGAGATCGGTCTATATGGCAGCTATATCCAAATCTGGACCGATCTGGGCCAAATTGAAGAAGGATGTTAAAGAACCTTACTCAACTCGCTGTCCCAAATTTCGACGAAATCGGACAATAAATGTGCCTTTTATGAGTATAAAAGCTTAAATCGAGAGATCGGTCTATATAGCAGCTATATCCAAATCTGGACCTATCTGAGCCAAATTGCAGAAGTATGTCGAGGGGCTTAACATAACTCGATGTCCCAATTTTCGGCGACATCGGACAATAAATGCGCCTTTTATGGGTTCAAAACTTAAATCGAGGAATCGGTCTATATGGCAGCTATATCCAAATCTGAACCGATCCGGGCCAAATTGAAGAAGGATGTCGAAGGGCCTAACACAACTTACTGTCTCAAATTTCAGCAAAATCAGATAATAAAAGTGGCTTTTATGGACCTAAGACCCAAAATCGACGGATCGGTCTATATGACAGCTATATCGAAATCTGAACCAATCTGAGCCATATTACAGAAAAATGTTGAGGGGCATAACACAACTTACTGTCCCAAATTTCGGCGTCATCGGACAATAAATGCGCATTTTATGGGCCCAAAACCTTAAATCGAGAGATCGGTCTATATGACAGCTATATCCAAATCTGGACCGATCTGGGTCAAATTGAAGGGTCCAACACAACTCACTGTCCCATATTTCGGCGACATGGGACAATAAATGCGCCTTTTATGGGCCCAAAACCTTAAATCGAGAGATCGGTCTATATGGCAGCCATATCCGATCTGAGCCAACTTCAAAAAGGATATCGAAGGGCCTAACACAACTCACTGTACCAAATTTCGGCGATATCGGACTATGAATGCGCGTTTTATAGCCCCTAAATCCAAATCTGAACAGATCTGGGTCAAATTGCAGAACGATGTCGAGTGACCTAACACAACTAACTGACCCAAATTCCAAGAAAACCGGATAATAAAAGTGGCCTTTATGGGCATAAGACCTAAATCGGCGCATCGGTCTATATGGGGGCTATATCAAGATATAGTCCGATATAGACCATCTTCGCACTTAACCTGGTTATGAAAAAAAAAGATTCTGTGCAAAGTTTCAGCTCAATATATCTATTTTTAAAGATATTAGCGTGATTTCAACAGACAGACGGACGGACGGACGGACAGCCGATGGACATGGCTAGATTGTGTTAGATTTTTTCGCTGATCAAGAATATATATACTTTATAGGGTCGGAAAGGAATATTTCGATGTGTTGCAAATGGTCCGTTTGCCTGTCGAAAGCACTCTAACTTTCGAAGGAGTAAACCTAGCCACTTGAAATTTTGCACAAATACTTCCTATTAGTGCAGGTCGGTTGGGATTGTAAATGGGCTATATCGGTCCACGCTTTGATATAGCTGCCATATCAACCGATCAGGGGTCTTGACTTCTTGAGCCGTTAGAGGGCAAAATTTTTATCCGATTTGGCTGAAATTTAGCATGAGGCCTTTATTATGACTTTCAACATCTGTGCTAAGAATAGTCGAAATCGGTCCATAACCAGATGTAGCTGCCATATAAACCGACCTGGGGTCTTGACTTCTTGAGCCGTGAGAGGGCAAAATTCTTATCTGATTTGGCTGAAATTTAGCATGAGGTGTTTTGTTATGACTTTCAACAACTGAGCTGAGCATGGTTCAAATTGGTCTATAACCTGATATAGCCGTCATATAAACCTATCAGGGGTCTTGACTTTTTCTGCCACTAGAGGGCGCAATTATTATCCGATTTGGCTGAAATTTTGCATGAGGTGTTCTGTTATGACTTTCAACAAGTGTGCTAAGAAGAGTTTAAATCGGTCCATAACCTGATGTAGCTGTCATATAAGCCGATCTGGGGTCTTGACTTCTTGAGCCACTAGAGGGCACAATTATTATCTGATTTGGCTGAAATTTTGAATGAGGTGTTTTGTTATATCTTCCAACTGATGTGCTAATTACGGTTCCAATCGGTCCATATCCTGGCATAGCTGCCATATAAACCGATCTGGGATCTTGACTTCGTGAGCCTCTAGAGGGCGCAATTATTATCCGATTTGACTAAAATTTAGCATGACGTTTCTTGTTATGACTTTCAACAACTGTGCTAAGTATGGTTCAAATCGGTTCATAAACTGATATAGCTGCCATATAAACCGATCTGGGAGCTTGACTTCGTGAGCCTCTAGGGGGCGCAATTCTCTTCTGATTTGGCAGAAATTTTAAACAACTGATTCTTCCATGACCTTCAACATATGGGTCCAATATGGTCTGAATCGATATATAGCTTGAAACAGCTCCCATATAAACCGATCTCTCAATTTTGCTTCTTGAGCCCCTACAAAGCGCAATTCTTATCCGAATGGACTGAAATACTTCACAATGACTTCTACAATGTTCGACGTTCAATTCATTTTTGGTCCGAATCGGAGTATAACTTCATATAGCTCCAATAGCATAACATTTCTTATTCATTATTCTTTGTTTGCCTAAAAAGAGACACCGTGCAAAGAACTCGACAAATGCTATGCATGGTGGATGGTATATAACATTCGGCCCGGCCGAACTTGGCACACTCTTACTTATTTTTTTGAAAACGAAATTTTAAGAAAATTTTACCCTATGATAAAATTTGAAGCAAATTTTTTGTAAGCACAAAATTCGTTCCCCTCACACGCACACACACACTTACCCAAGCCATAGTCACAGGTTGGTCCAAATATCGCATGGGCACAATTCTTGACAATGCCATCCATGACATTGACCATGGCAAAGGCTGCATCACATTTGTCGTCATGAGGCATCCAATTGAAACTCACAAATGAGGGCAATAAACCACTTTGATGTATATATTGCTCGGCTACCTTCAAAATGGGCACCACACGTCGCAATGAAGTCAGGTAGGTATCGTTATCGGGCAAAAGTACCAGGGCACGTATCCTGCAATCGTAATCCTGAAATGAATTGGCATAGGCAGCATCCAGTCGATGCCTCAATGCTGGTGGTGTATGGGCGGGCGAAGGATGTGTCGGGAGATGCAACGCATCCTCAAAGTGTTTCGCATTGTCTGCTTGCAGCCACTTGGGACGACAGATGGCTTCACAGGAGCGACTGGGTTCATCACGACAACCGGCTGCCACTGGCATTGGTAATTGCAGCGTGTAGTGGCACAGCCACATTGTCAACAACAGCATGCAAATTAGGTTAATGAGATCGTAGAGTTTGGGGAAATGTTTTGACAAATGCGCACAAGATGGGCTTTGGCATTGTCTAGGTGGCATAAGGTGGCTATACTTGCCGGCAGTTGCCCAGCCAGGAGGATGTATGCTAATAATACTGTTGGGAAATTTGTTATGCAGCTGTTTGGGCTGCTGCTTATGATGATGGGGTTGTACTTTTGCTGCTGCCTTATTACTTCTATGAATTTCTAGTCTTTGTTTTGCCTTACAAATGTCAACATATTTACAATCCTTACAATGGCAAGGAAATATCTTTGGTTTTCCGTTAATCTCAGTCTGTGTTAGAGGATCCTTGGGCTTAGTAATGATGTTGATGCCTTTATTGTCATGGACATCTATGTAAGTGAGGACACCAAGCCTTTCATTTGCATAATACTGATAAGGCGTTGAGGGAGAGGAGGGCTGGTTGTTTTCATCTTTCACCAGAGAATCTCTTGCAAGCGCATTATTATCACAAACTGTTTCCGTTGCCTTTTCTCTGTCTTGGCCATTGACCCATTTCTTGGCAATTTCTGTTTCCAATACCATTGTTGGCTTACACTGAACTCCAATGCCCGCATTTTTATCGGCCATTGTGAATTTTTCTTTTTGCATCCTTTTCTGCTCCCCCCTTCTAACATTGGGCAACATTTTGTAATTGGCATGTTGAGGTATTATTTCCCTCGCCAATTGCATAATAAACGTTGAAATTGTGTTTTTATTTTACTTATTTATGGTGGCTACCATTTGAATGGGCACATTACTGGGCAATAGTTTTTGAGAATCCTTTGCAAGTGTTAAGGCTTCAAGGAAAATCTTTTGCACTTTCAATTAAAATAGCATGTTTGGAGCGTTTATATCACTTGCCATTCATATTGCTCCAAATTTCTGAAAAGAAACAAAGAGGGCAAATAGGTTAATAGTTGCTACGATGAATTTTTGAAGACGTAACTATAGTAAAAGAGTTCTTATTGAATTAGTAGCTTAACAGCCATTTGACCGTTTTGCCAAAATTTTGATTCAGGTAGCAGGATGAAAAGAGATTATACGCCAAGATAATCCTTATCCAGCATAAATCCCACAAACACTTGTCTTTATCCCCAATTCAATTCAGGTGGTATAAAAATTAGATAAAATTTAATTACTTTTTGGAGAGAAGTTTTACATGGCATAGTACCACACAAATGTTGCCAGCATTAGGAGGAGAAAACCACCGTTGAAAATTGTTTTCTGATGGTCTGGCCAGGACTCGAACCCAGGCGTTCAGCGTCATATGCGGACATGCTAACCTCTGCGCTACGGTGGCCTCCTATAAGTATAGGGCACTCTTCCTAGAGGTAAGGGATGCAAAAAAATATACCCTACCCAAAGGAAAGGGGCACTAAAACTACACTTTCCCAAAGCCAATAATACATAATTACTCTTCACCAGGCTCAAAACTACCCTACGCTATGGTAAAGGGTACAAGAACTAAACTCCCAATGGTAAGGAGTACAAAACTACACTACCCGGTTAAAGATACAGTAATTACTCTGCGCTGGGTAACGGGTAAAAAATGCCTTTACCCTAAGCAAAGGGTAAAACACTTCCATTTCACAGGTTGACGGGCACATAACTACCATTCACTAAAGCAGAGGGCACTAAAACTACCCTTCTCAAAGGTGAAGTATAAAAAACTTGTAACCTAAGGTAAATGGGATAAAAACGGTACTTCTCCAAGGTAACGGGTATAAAAACTACCCTTCCCCTAAATAAAGGGAACAAATTCTATCCATCTATAAGAAAATGGGCATAAAAACTACCCTTCTTCGGAGAAAAGAGTATAAAAAAACTTTTCTTCGGAGCAAAAGGGTGTCAAAACTAACCTTCTTCGGAGTAAAGTGTGCCAAAACTAACCTTATTCGGAGAAAAGGGCATAAAAACTACCCTTCTCCGGAGAAAGGGGTATGAAAACTACACTTCTTCGGAGAAAGGGGTATAAGAGCTACGATTCTTCGCAGAAAAGGATGTAAAAACTACCCTTCTTCGGTGAATAGGGTGTAAAAACTACTCTACTTTGGTGAATAGGGTATAAAAACTATCTTTCTTCGGAGAAAAGGATATTAAAACATGTCATGTTCGAAGAAAGGAGTATTAAAACTAAGCTACCTGGAGAAAAGGTCTTAACCCCTCCCTTCTTCGGGAAAAAGGGTATAAAAACTACCCTTCTTCGTCGAAATGGATGTTAAAAATAGTATTTCCTGGAGAAAAGGGTATGAAAACTACTCTTCTTCGGAGACAGGGGTATAAAAACTACCCTTCTTCAGATAAAAGGGTATAAAAACCACCCATTTTTGGAGAAAGATGTACTAAAACTACCCTTCTTCGGAGAAAAGGTTATTAAAACTACCCTTTTTCGAAGAAAAGGGTACAAAAAACTACCTTTCTTCAGAGAGAAGGGTAAAACAACTACCCATCTTCTGAGAAAAATGTATAAAACTACCCTTCTTCCGCAAAAAAAGAGTATTAAAATTAGCCTATCTCGGAGAATAGGGTATAAAAACTACCCTTCTTCGGAAAAAAGATATAAAAACCACCATTCTTCGGAGGAAATATTATAAAAATTAGCCTTCTCCGAGAAAGGGGTGTAAAAACTTCCTTCTTCGAAGAAAAGGGTATTATGGCTACACTTCTTCGAGGAAAACGGTATAAAAACTACCTTTCTTCGGAGAAAACTGAGAAAAGGTATTAACACCTCCCTTCTTCGGGAAAAAGGGTATAAAAACTACCCTTCTTCGGCGAAATGGGTGTTTAAAATAGTATTTCCTGGAGAAAGGGCATGAAAACTACTCTTCTTCGGAGACAGGGGTAAAAAAAAAACTACCCTTCTTCGGATAAAAGGGTATTAAAACTACCCATGTTCGGAGAAAGATGTACTAAAACTACGCTCCTTCCTTCCTTCGGAGAAAAGGTTATTAAAGCTACCCTTCTTCGAAGAAAAGGATACAAAAAACTACCTTTCTTCAGAAAGAAGGGTATAACAACTACCTATCTTCTGAGAAAAATGTATAAAACTACCCTTCTTTCTACCTTCTACCTTTCTTAGGAGAAAACTGTATAAAAACTACCCTTCTTGGGTGAAAGGGATATAGAAACTACCCTCTTCTATGAAAAGGGTATAAAAACAACATTTCTTCGGACAAGAGGGTATAAAAACTACCCTTCTTCGAAGAAAAGGATATAAAACCTACCATTATCCGAGAAACGGGTGTAAAAACTACACTTCTTGGGAGAAAAGGGTATTAAAACTACCCTTATTCGAAGAAAAGGGTATAAAAATTACCTTTCTTCGTAGAAAGATGTGTAACAACTACACTTCTTCGGAGAAAAGCATATGGAAACTATCGTTCTTCGGAGAAAAGTTCATAAAATCTACACTTCTGAGGAGAAAAAGTTATTAGAATTACTCTACTACTACCCTTTTTTTGGAGAAAAGGGTATAAAAACTACCTTTCTTCCTAGAAGAAAGAGTAAAAACTACCCGTCTTCGGTGAAAAGATAAAAAACTATCATTCTTCGGAGAAAAGGGTATGAAAACTATCCTACTTCGAAAAAATGTCATAAAAAACTACCCTTCTTCGAAGAAATAAGAAATAAACTACAAATTTGATTACCTATTTTGGGGCCATGTGTTTGGGGAACGCCTCATCCTGCAAACTCCTCTTAAGCCAATGGCAATAAGGGGTTTAAATAAATGGTATTTAAGAGAAGAGCAGGATGCTGATATTTTTTCAGGGCCAAGTATCTGGGGGACCACCTCTCCCCCAAAAGCACCCCCAAATCAGATATCATGAGGATATCGGGCTGAAATGAAGTATTTTAAGAATGGAGTACACCTTACATCCAAACTTAAATTCGTAGACCAATAAAGATCATATGGGATTCAGATAAAGGCACTTGTATTGTTTAACTGTTAGTCAAGTTAGCATGGTATTTCACTAAAAGATCTTTAATTGTCGAAAATAAATATTCCAAGGAAACTTTTGTTCCATATAAAGTAAAAGAAGGCGCTGCGGAGCGGGCCCGGGTCAGCTAGTCTGAAATAAAGGACACAAAAACTACCTTTACCCAAAATAAACGGTACAAAAACTAGTGTTCCAAATTAAACTTCTTCTAAGGAAGCGATCCAAAACTAATCATCCCCTAAAGAAAGGGTTCCAAATCTAATCTTACCTTAAGCAAAGGATTCCAAATCGTACCTTCTCCTAAGGAAATAACTCCAAATCTTACCTTTGCCGAATGAAAGGATGCCAAATCTACCCTTCTACAAAGGAAAGGGTATAAAAATTACTCTTATCCTAAGGAGAGCATATTAGAATTACCCTTCCCCTAAGTAAAAGCTATTAAAAGACCTTACACAAATGGACAATATCTATCCTTCCGTAAGAGACAGGGTACTTAAACCTTTCGCAGGAAAAGGGTACTCCCCCAAAGGAAAGTGGGAGTACCCTTTAACATTTCCCAAGGGGGAGGGCAGTAAAACTAGAGTATTTCTGGCAAATCTTTGTTATTTGGGAACGCTTGTCCTATCCTAATCATTTTCCTTGTCCATATCCTTATGCTTATCCTTTTCCTTGTCCTTATCATTATCCTTATCGTTATATTCATACTTATCCATTTTCTGTCCTTTTCCTATCCTATTTTATCGAATATTTAGACCAAAGGATTACTTCCCAGTAGGTGCTTTTAATATTAAACCCCATTGTGTCCATGGTTTCCTCATTTCGGCCTAATTCAAACAACAAATGAGTCATCAACCGGTTCATTGTTTCATGTGGTTTTGTTTACACGGAACATAGACACGCTTTCAGTGCCTTGTGTCATGTTTCAACAACAGCACAAAAAAACCAAAAAAACTATCAGAAAAACTATTTTCACATTTTGTGGTTAGATGGTATTACAACTGGGCGCCTAATTAAAATGCATTCATTAAGGACTACATTTTAATTGTTTTGCATTTGTAAACAATGCAACGAAAGCATTTACATTGACAGACTGTCAACAATGTTGACATAACGGTGGCCACAGAGTAAAAAATTAAATGACAAAAAATTAAATTTCCGGTGCTATATGCATGCCCTATAACGAAGATTGTAGGGGTGATAGTTTAGTGATTTAAAGGAGCAAGACTTTTACGATGCGTAGCTTTTTACTTCTTTTTGTCTTTTACTCAATTCCTATTCTGGAGAATCTCTCTTTTCCTCATTCTTGCAAACACATTCAATTTAAATCGAAAATATTGAATTTACTCTCGATTACTGATAAAGCCCCTTCGTATTAACTTGTTCTTGTTTTTTTTTGTTTTACACAAATCACTGCAATTGAATTTGCCCATTACTTATTGCGGCAATGTCAAGCTGTCATGAACGAATGAAATTCATGCTGCATTGTAAATTTAATTGCTCGTCTACTAAAAGAAGTCTTGCAAAAACATGAATGAGTAAAAAATCCAATAATATTGGGTTTCCCAAAAAGTAATTGCGGATTTTTCATATAGTCGGCGTTGACAAATTTTTTCACAGCTTGTGACTCTGTAATTGCATTCTTTCTTCTTTCAGTTATCAGCTGTTACTTTTAGCTTTCTTTAGAAAAACAGTTTAAAAAATGTATATTTGATTAAAGTTCATTCTAAGTTTTATTAAAAATGCATTTACTTTCTTTTAAAAAATCCGCAATTACTTTTTGGGCAACCCAATACTTAAATAAACACTAAAGTAAATCAATTATAGACTAATTGAAATGGTATGGATTATGCCATAAAACTTCTAAGCTGCTTAAGGAAGTTAACTAAACAGAATCTAATTTACGCTATAATTGAGGCAAAAAGTGATGAAGATGGAAACTAGATGAAATAGCAAGTAATAGCGTGCAAAGTTCGGCCGGGCCGAATCTTATATACCCTCCACCATGGATCGCATATGTCGAGTTCTTTTCCCGGCATCTTTTCTTAGGCAAAACAAGAAGTAAAATCGAGAGATCGATTTATATGGGAGCTGTATCAGGCTATAAACCGATTCAGACCATAATAAACACTTATGTTGATGGTCATGAGAGGATCCGTCGTACAAAATTTCAGGCAAATCGGATTACAAATGCGCCCTCTAGAGGCTCAAGAAGTCAATACCCCAAATCGGTTTATATGGCAGCTTTATCAGGTTATGAACCGATTTGATCCATACTTATCACAGTTGTTAGATATCATAACTAAACACGTCGTGCAAAATTTTATTCCAATCGGATATGAATTGCGCCCTCGAGAGGCTCAAAAAGTCAAGACCCCAGATCGGTTTATATGGCAGCTATCTCAGGTTATGGACCGATTTGAACCATACTTGGCATAGTTGTTGAATATCATAACAAAACACGTCATGTAAAATTTCATTCAAATCGGATAAGAATTACGCCCTCTAGAGGCTCAAGAAGTCAAGACCCACGATCGGTTTATATGGCAGCTATATCAGGTTATGGACCGATTTGAACCATACTTGGCACAGTTGTTGGATATCATAACAAAACGCGTCGTGTAAAATTTCATTCCAATCGGATATGAATTGCGCCCTCTAGAGGCTCAAAAAGTCAAGACCCATGATCGGTTTATATGGCGGCTTTCTCAGGTTACTGACCGATTTGAGCCATACTTGGCACAGTTGTTGGATATCATAACAAAACGCGTCGTGCAAAATTTCTTTGCTGGAGTTTCTTCATCCATTCTGACAACATGACCTAGCCAACGCAGCCGTTGTATTTCCATGCGTGTAACTATGTTAACGTCGTCATACAGCTCATACAGCTCGTGGTTCATACGTCGCCTATATTCTCCAGTAACGCAAACTGGTCCATATATTTTACGAATAATCTTTCTCTCAAATACTCCAAGTACTGCCTCATTGCGTTCCGCAATGGGACATCTCTTTGGAGAGAAGATTTACATGGCATAGTACCTCACAAATGTTGCGGTGGGAAAAACTACCTTAAAAATTTTTTTTCTGATGGTCTCGCCCGGATTCGAACCCAGGCGTTCAGCGTCATAGGCGGACCCCTGCGCTACGGTGGCCTCCGAAAGTTGAAACCATGCAATTCGTCTTATCTCCATTTACTGCCAGACCCATATTAACTGACTCTCTTTCGATTCTTTCAAAGGCTGCAGTTACTACTTCCTTTGAAAGAATCAAAAGAGAGTCAGTGAATATGGGTCTGGTGATGTCGTCGGCAGAGGCGAGTGGGATGTGTTCTCTTGTGATTAGTGTGCCATATTTATTCACATCTGCATCTCGTATAATCTTCTCCAGCAGGATATTAAAGAGATCACACGATAGGCTGTCTCCTTGTCTGAAACCTTGTTTGGTATTGAATGGTTCGGAGAGATTTTTTCCTATTCTTACTGAGAAACGCGTATTAGGAAGTGTCATCCTGCAGAGTTTTATTAATTTTGCAGGGATACCAAACTCAGACATGGCTTGAAATACCTTTGAACGTAAAGGAGTATCGAAGGCGACTTTGTAGTCGACAAAGAGGTGGAAGGTGTTGATTTGTCCTTCTCGGGTCTTTTCCAGGATTTGGCGCAGTGTGAATATCTGGTCTAGGGTGGATTTACCAGGTCTAAAGCCGGCTTGATAGGACCCAATTATCTTATTGATTTTAAGTTTTAATCTTTCACACAGTACGCTCGAGAGTATCTTGTAAGCGATGGGGCGGAGACTTATTGCTCTGTAGTTGCCACATTCCATCTTGTCTCCTTTCTTGTGCACAGGACATAGTATGTTGAGGTTTTGATCATCGGGTATGCGTTCTTCTAGCCAGATTGCGCAGATAAGCTGATGCTTACGCCTTATTAGTGTGTCTCCTACGGTCATAAATAGTTCAGCGGGTAACCCGTCGGCTCCTGCTGCCTTGTTGTTCTTTAGTCGGGTTACTGCTACTTGGACCTCATTCTGACTAGGAGGTAAACATTCTATACCATCATCAGGGATTGGTTCTGCGGTATCCTCTTCGCCGCCAACATCGGACACTTGCATTTGGGTAAAATGTTCTTTCCATATCCTCAGCATGTTGTCTGTGTCAGTTACCAGATTTCCTTCCTTGTCTCTGCAGGAGGATGTGCCTGCACCAAAGCCATCTGTTTGGTGTTTAATTCTTTCGTAGAATTTCCGGACTTCATTCTGACTCCTGTACATCTCAATTCGCTCGCACTCACGTCTTTCCATTTCCTTTTTCTCTCTGCGGAATAGACGTTTCTCCTCTCTCCTTTTCTCCCGATATCTCTCCTTCATCTGGCGCGTTGCTACTGATTGCTGGGTTGCTCTATATGCCGCATTCTTGGCTTCAGTAGCATCTCGACACTCTTGGTCGTACCATGGGTTTTTTGGAGGAGGCTTTCGGTACCCAAGTACGGATTTCGCGACATTTTCCATGGAGTGGGCAATAGTTTGCCACTGCGCCATTATATCATCGGAACAAGGAGTGCTTTCATCAAGCAGTTGGGTCAGTCGAGTGGAGTATGCCGCTGCCATTTGTTGTGTCTGCAGCTTTTCAATGTCCAGCTTCCGTGCAGTGTCAGATCGTACTTTCCTCGCCATGTTCAAACAGGTGCGAACCTTTGCTGCAACAAGGTAATGATCCGAATCTATATTCGCTCCACGGATCGATCGTACATCTACACGCTGGATGAATGCCTTCCATCTATCACAACGTCATCAATTTGGTTTCTCGTGTTTTGATCGGGTGACAGCCATGTGGCTTTGTGGATATTTTTATGTTGAAATCTGGTGCTACTAACTACCATGTTTTTTGCCGCGGCGAAATCTATCAGCCTCAACCCATTACTGGACGTTATCTCGTGGAGGCTAAAATTTCCGACCGTTGGACGCAAAATGTCTTCCTTCCCTATTTTCGCATTAAAATCTCCCAGAACGATTTTAATATCATGGGCGGGGCAGCGGTCATATTCTCTCACTAGGCGCTCGTAGAAAATATCCTTGGTCTGCTCGTCTTTGTCTTCCGTCGGGGCATGGGCACAAATAAGACTGATGTTGAAGAATTTGGCTTTTATGCGGATTGTGGCTTGCCTCTCATCTACCGGAGTAAAGCTGGAGACTAGGTGTTTCAGTCTTCGACTAACCTCAAATCCGCAGCCAAATTCATGCCTCGTGTTATGGCAGCTATAGTATAGTTCGTCACCGTTTGGTGTTGTAGTGACGCCATTCCCAGTCCATCGCACTTCCTGTAAGGCGGTTATATCTGCCTTGTCCGCCAGCGCGTATACTACACCTTTTCTATAAAGAGTGCGGACATTTCAGGTGCAGATCCCCAAATCATCGTTTGCGTGGGTCGTCAACGTTAGGGGGGGTCCGTTTTTACTATTCCTTTGTTTTTCATAGTAGTTCTATGTTTTCCGGGGGCGGGTTACTGGCCCAGCGCCCCAACCGCATGGGTTTGTGGGATTGCATGTATCCCTCGTTGTGGCGAGCCGCTTACTCCAAGATCCGACGATCACCGCCAGCCGCCCCTAACCTTGGAACAGACGCTGATGTTGGCCATTGGTTATTTGAAGGCGCCAATAACTCGCCTTGTCAGCTCGAGTATCATTGGCACTCAGTATTTAGTTAAGAGCCAGTGCCACCTGACTCCTCACTGAGACTCTCCTCTCGAAAATCGCTGACTGCCCGTGGCCGCATTTGCAGCTACTCCGCATAAAAAAGAAGCTTTCCGCCATCCGCAACCAGTGGACGCGCCCGGTAGCTTTCAGCTAAGCTTCCCGTGATAACGATGGGCACCACACAAGTCGGAGCTCAAAGTTCCAGCCTGTGTGGTGCTCATAGTCATCCCGTATCGGCCGGGATTTAAATTTCTCTCTATCACTTTTTTGTCTTCTGTCAACAAAAAGTGTCCCTTATTCTCTGTCATTTGTACATTTTATTATCCATACTTTGCCATGCTATGTGACTATGAGGTTGCCGTTTTAATAATTGTCGCCCTCAACTACCCAGCACTATGTATTCATCCGAATGAAAGTGTTTTCATCCGAATTAAAGTGTTTTTAATCACAATACGTGTCTGCATAACATGTTGGGCGGAGGTCACCAAACAGGATATAAACTGTAAAAGTTTACAACGTGCTGAGACACACACACACACACACACACATCTATATACACACCTATCGCATATGTCTGGGCAAGCGTGAAATTTAATCTTGAAAACAAGATTTCAACTTGAACGGGCAGTTTTTTTGCTTTATGGGGACATAATTCAATTAAAGCGGGTGAATATAGTTAAGAATAAAACATAACCGAATTATATTAAGATTTGGTCAGTCAGTAA
The DNA here is from genome assembly GCF_963082655.1 of Stomoxys calcitrans. NCBI lineage: Eukaryota > Metazoa > Arthropoda > Insecta > Diptera > Muscidae > Stomoxys > Stomoxys calcitrans. The sequence continues at coordinate 224,814,490 of NC_081553.1, forward strand.
ACAGATGTAGGGCAAAGCTCTTGAAAATTAAAAACTTGAAGGAAGATTTGGATATGTGTGAACGGACTAAATAAATTAAAATAAACGAAATAAACAAAATGTAATAAACTAAAATAAATTGAAATAAAATAAGATAATCTAAATAAGTAAAAGCGTGACAAGATCGGCCGGGCCGAATCTTATATACCCTCCACCATGGATAGCATTTGTCAAGCTGTTTGCATGACTTTTTCTAATATATATGAGCTATATGACCGGAGGCCACCGTAGCGCAGAGGTTAGCGGGTCCGCCTATGACGCTAAACGCCTTGGTTCGAATCCTTGCGAGACCATCAGAAAGAAATTTTCAGCGGTGGTTTGTTGCCTCCTAATGATGGCAACATTTTTGAGGTACTTTGCCAAGTAAAACTTCTCTCCAAAGAGGTGTCGCACTGCGGTAAGCCGTTCGGACTCGGCTATAAAAAGGAGGCCCCTTATCATTGCGCTTAAACTTGAATCGGACTACACTCATTGATATGTGAGTTGTTTGCCCCTGTACCTTGTTCATGGGTAACATTTTTTCTCTTTGTATGTGACTGATATGGGCCGTACTTTTCATGCCGAACAAAACATAGAAATATTGGGTTGCCCAAAAAGTAATTGCGGATTTTTTAAAAGAAAGTAAATGCATTTTTAATAAAACTTAGATTGAACTTTAATCAAATATACTTTTTTTACACTTTTTTTCTAAAGCAAGCTAAAAGTAACAGCTGATAACTGACAGAAGAAAGAATGCAATTACAGAGTCACAAGCTGTGAAAAAATTTGTCAACGCCGACTATATGAAAAATCCGCAATTACTTTTTGGGCAACCCAATATATCACCTCCAAAACGTCAGGCAAATCGAGTAATAATTGCGCCCTCAAAAGGCTCAGAAAGTCAAATTGTGAGACTTCAAGTTAAGAACCGATTAAGACCATACTTGGCATAGTTATTGGAAGTCATACCAAAACGACATAAGCAAAATTTCAGCCAAATTGGATAGAAATTGCGCCGTCTAGGGCTCAAGAAGTCAAATTAGGAGATCGATTTATTTGGGAGTTTTATCATATTGTAGGCCGATTAGGACTGTAGTTGGCATACTTGTTGCAAGTCATAACGGAACATTATGTGCAAAATTTCAGCCAAATTGGACAAAAATTGCGGCTGATAAGGGCTCAAGAAGTCAAATCGGCAGATTGGTTTATATGGGAGCTATATCAGGTTATAGACTGATTTGAACCATCTTTGGGACAGATGTTGGAAGTCATCTCAGAAGACGTCATGTTCAATTTCAGCCAAATCGGAGAAAAAATTGCGCCTTCCAGGGGCTCAAGAAGTCAAATGGGCAGACCGATTTATATGGGAGCTATATCAGGTTATAGACCAATTTGAAGTGTACTTCGCACACTTGTTGGAAGTCATAACGGAACACTACGTGCAAAATTTTATCCAAATCGGACAAAAATTGCGACTTGTAAGGGACTGAACCGGGCCCGCTCCGCTGCGCTTTATTTAACTCTCTAATATCTTTTTAGGGTGGAGACACTTCGCCCTGAATGCGGATATCGAATTCGTGCCATTGTAGCCTATGACGCTGAGCGCGTTCGAATCCTGGCGAGAACATCGGACAAAACGGTGTTTATCCCCTCTTAATGTTGGCGACATTTGCGAGGTACAATGCCATTCATAATCATTTAAAAAAATTTTTCCAAAGAGATGTCGCACTGCAGGACTTGAATCGGAAAGCACTCATTGACGTGTGAGAAATTGCCGCTTCTCGGTTCCTGGTGGAAAATGTTCTTTCTAAGGGTAATGTTCTCATTAGCAGAGGGATGGAACCTCAGACTTTTCGACTCAAATATGGATATCAAATTCGTGCTGCACTTCCAAATCCCTTTCATTTGAGCACCATATTGCCTTGGCATTAGGGGGAGGGTCCCCCTTCTAATTGAGCCACACCCCCTTCCGATACCGAAAGATTATATAGCCCCTGTTTCCTTCCAGACCAATCGGTTCTGCCCTTTTTCAGTCTATAGACTGGAAGTCTGACCCAATAGATCGTCAATGAAAATAAGAAAAAGGTAAGGGAAGGGGAAAGCACAGACCCTTGTGGCACACCTGCGGTCATTGTACACTCATCGGATGGGAACCTATCTACAACAATTCGTATAAAGCGATCTCTGAGAAAGCTTGACATAAATCGAACGAAGTTTTTAGCGACTCCAAAAGCGAGAAGCTTTGATAAAAGTGCACTGTGCCAGACCCTATAAATGCCTTGGAGATGAGAGTGGAAAACGAGTCTGATATTCAAATATGGATTCAAGTGTTTGGGGAGCCGCACCGCCAAAACACCCCTAAATCGGGCATATTTATCGACCATGGCAATATGAGACTCAAATAAAAGGAATTTGGAAGTAGAACACGAAATTGATATCCACTTACGGAACCAAATTTCTGGGGGACCTCCCCTTCCCCAAAACACTCCCCAAACAGGACTAATTTACCGATCATAGCAAAATGTGGCTCAATTAGAAGGTCTTTGGGAGTAAAGCATGAATCAACATTGGGTAATAAGTGTCCACAGGGCCGCCTGATCCCCAATGCACCCCCAAAGAGGAAAAATTTACCGACCCTGGCAATATGAGGCTCAAATAATAGGTATTTTAAGGTAGAAGACGAATCTGATAGATATTATCAGTGCCAAGTCTCCCCAACCCCCTAACCGGACATATGAGGCTCAAAGGTATTTGGAAGTAGAGTACGAATCTGATATCAGCATTCGGGACTAACTGTGTACGGGACGTCCCACCCCCATAACAACCACCAAATAGGACGTATTTGTTCACCCTGACTATTTGGGGCTCAAAGAGAGTGGAGCACGATTTTAATAGTTTTTAGGGCCCATCTCCCAAACCGGTCATATTTGCTAATGATTGCAATTAGGGCCTCAAATGAAAGGTATTTGAGATTAGAAATCGAATTTGATTTCCTTCCTTTGGGGCCAAGTGTATGAGGACGACTTGTCTAATATATTCCCCTTAATCCGAAGGCAATATGGGGGTCAAACAAATTATATTTGAGAGTTGACCATATAAATCGTACAAACACCCATAAATCGTACATATTTTAGAGCACCAAATTGATACTCAATATCGGGACCAAGTTTCTGGGGGACTATCCCACAAACCACACCCTGGGAGTCTTCCCACACCCAAAATCTCCATGAGAATATCGGGCTCAAAAAAAGTTTTTTTATACCCTCCACCATAGGATGGGGGCATATTAATTTCGTCATTCTGTTTGTAATATCTCGAAATAGGCGTCTAAGACCCCTTAAAATATATATTGTATATTAGCCATGTCCGTCTGTCTGTCCGTCCGTCTGTCCGTCCGTCCGGCTGTCCGTCTGTTCGTCCGTCCGTCTGTCCGTCCGTCTGTCTGTCGAAAGCACGATAACTTTCGAAGGAGTAAAGCTAGCCGCTTGAAATTTTGCAAAAATACTTCTTATTAGTGTAGGTCGGTTGGGATTGTAAATGGGCCATATTGGTCCATGTTTTGATATAGTTGACATATAAACCGATCTTGGGTGTTGACTTCTTGACTTCTTGAGCCTCTAGAGGGCGCAATTCTTACGCGATTGAAATGAAATTTTGCTCGACGTGTTTCGCTATTATTTTCAAAAACTGTGCTAAGTATGGTTAAAATCGGTCCATAACCCGATATAGCTGCCATATAAACCGATCTGGGGTCTTGACTTCTTGATGCTCTAGAGGGCGCAATTCTTATCCGATTGGAATGAAATTTTGCACGACGTGTTTTGTTTTTATATTCAACATCTGTGTCGAGTGTGGTTCAAATCGGTCCATAACCTGAATTGGCTGCCATATACACCGATCTTGGGTCTTGACTTCTTGAGCCTCTAGAGGTAGCAATTCTTATCCGATTGGAATGAAATTTTGCACTACGTGTTTCGCTATGACTTCCAACAACTATGCTAAGTATGGTTCAAATCGGTCCATAACCTGAATTGGCTGCCATATAAACCGATTTTGGGTCTTGACTTCCTGAGCCTCTAGAAGGCGCAATTCTTATCCGATGGAAATGAAATTTTGCACGACGTGTTTTGTTATGATATCCAGCATCCGTGTCGAGTATGGTTCAAATCTGTTCATAACCTGATATAGCTGCCATATAAACCGATCATGGGTCTTGACTTCTTGAGCCTCTAGAGGGCGCAATTTTTATCCGATTGGAATGACATTTTGCCCGATGTGTTTTGTTATGATATCCAACATCTGTGTCGAGTATGGTACAAATCGGTTCATAACCTGATATAGCTGCCATATAAACCAATCTTGTGTCTTGACTTCTTGAGCCACTAGAGGGCGCAATTCTTATCCGATGGAAATGAAATTTTGCACGACGTGTTTCGCTATGACTTTCAACAATTGTGCTAGGTATGGTTCAAATCGGTCAATAACCTGATATAGCTGTCATATAAACCGATCTTGGGTCTTGACTTCTTGAGCCTCTAGAGGTAGCAATTCTTATCCGATTGGAATGAAATTTTGCACTACGTGTTTCGCTATGACTTCCAACAACTGTGCTAAGTATGGTTCCAATCGGTCCATAACCTGATGTAGCTGCCATATAAAACGATCTTGGGTCTTGACTTCTTGAGCCACTAGAGGGCGCAATTCTTATCCGATTGGAATGAAATTTTGCACAACGATAAAGATTATGTGGGACACAAATAAAGGTATTTATATTGTTATACTGTTAGTCAAGCGATATACACATACCATTTCCGTAGCATGGTGTTTCACTAAAAGCTCTTTAATTGTCGAAAATATGAGTTCAAAGGACAATTTTGTTCCACAAAATGTACAAGAAGGCGCATAAAGTTCGACTAGTTTTCAGTAAAATACAAGCCACCGCGCATTGCTGTACCCCATATTGAACGAATGTCTAGTATGTACAATTAAATCCATCCGCTAGATTGGATAATCATATAAAACGTGTCAAAAATCAGTTCTATGCCATTGCTTCCTGATTTGCATTTTCAATAATGCCAGCATAGACTCCCACATGATGACAATAAACAGTAAAAGGATGAAATCATCATGGCCATTGTAGTCACACAAAACAAAAAAGAACATCCCTTACATCACAACAGCAATTGTGGTTTGTAGAGGGTAGCGTTGTTAACGCTTGGTAAAAGTGACAAGTTGGTACACGTGTGATTTCAAACGCGTTCGGTGATGATTTAGCCTTGACAATTCCAGTCTAAACACTCACAACACCATGGTGCTCACCACTCATTGATAGCGGTACCGATATTAATGTACATTTTTATATTGTTGTGGTCAACGTCAGTCAGTATGTTAACGTCACTTGGTTGTAATATTTGCAATGGTTTTAAATGGTGTGTATTGGAATATGGCATTATGTGTTACTGCCATATAAAATGCTTAAGGGATTCAAAGGATAAAATGTGTTGAAGTGTGTACGTGTGTGTGAACGAGAGTTTGTGCAAGTATGAGATGCTAGTGAGTGACACTAAAGGGAGATTATGTCACATATTGGAAAATACAAAGTTAATGAAATGTTATGAATGTTGGCTTTGGAAAATAAAAAAAAAATTGTAAGGGATTAAAAGTCAAATTTAAGGGAAATGTTGTTAGGGAAATAGAAATTTTGAAAAAAGTTCTATAAAAAAAATGTTTATATAAAAAAAAATGTGTATATAAAAGAAAAGTGTTACTGACTGATATTGGCTGAACCAACAAACTTCCAATTTTGCATTAAGGTCACTCCTGGTACGAAGTTGCGATATAAGGCTGGATTTTTTAAAATTCGAACTAGAACATATCAGAATTAGTAAATTACTTAACACAGCATTGTTGTTGCTCTTCACTTAAAACTCAGTTATATAAATATAACAACAACCGTAGTTAGGTAAAAATGCGAGAGAAACCCGTTAGGTGCAAGGCACTGGACATACTAATGGAAGTCACTACTAATATGGACGCCTCCACAAATAGAGTGGCATAATATGAGAGCACTAGGTGAGAGTATGAAATATAAAAGTTTGATGTATGAAAGATAGAGATCACCGCTGTGGGGTGTTGTAGTGGTGGGTGATGTGCGTGTTTTTCTTTTAATACTGAGGTCAGTGGGGCTGAACAGGCTTCTTCTTTATCAATGTATTTTTACATATTGTTTTTTTTTTTTCTTGTGTATATAAAAGAGAAGTGTTACTGACTGGTATTGGCTGAACCAACAAACTTGCAATTTTGCATAAAGACCACTCTTGATACGAAGATACGAGATAAGGCTGGATTTTTTAAAATTCGAACTAGAACATAACAGAATTAGTAAATTACTTAACACAGCATTGTTGTTGCTCTTCACTTAAATCTCAGTTGTTTATGCCAAGTCATATAACAACAACCGTAGTTAGGTAAAAATGCGAGAGAAAACCGTTAGTTGCAAGGCACTGGACATACTAATAGAAGTCATTACGAATGTAGACGCCCCCAGAAATGGAATGGCATAATATGAGCACAAGGTGAGAATATGAGAAATAAGAGTTGGATGTGTGAAAGATAGAGATCACTGCTGTGGGGTGTTGTAGTGGTGGATGATGTGTTGTTATTTTAATACTGAGGTCAGCCAGCTGAACATGCTTCTTCTTTATCAACGTATTTTGTATTTATTGTTTTTTTTTTCTTGTGTATATAAAAGAGAAGTGTTACTGACTGATATTGGCTGAACCAACAAACTTGCAATTTTGCATAAAGATCACTCCTGATACAAAGATGCGAGATAAGGCTGGATTCTTTTTAATTCGAACTAGAACATATCAGAATTAGTAAATTATTGGATTGCCCAAAAAGTAATTGCGGATTTTTCATATAGTCGGCGCTGACACATTTTTTCACAGCTTGTGACTCTGTAATTGCATTCTTTCTTCTGTCAGTTATCAGCTGTTACTTTTAGCTTGCTTTAGAAAAAAAGTGTAAAAAAGTATATTTGATTAAAGTTCATTCTAAGTTTTATTAAAAATGCATTTACTTTCTTTTAAAAAATCCGCAATTACTTTTTGGGCAACCCAATACTTAACACAGCATTATTGTTGCTCTTCACTTATAACACAGTTTCTTCACAAAAACGCATCACACCTAATATGGTTCCAAAGTCTTCTAACCACAGACGAAACGCGTCCCATAGTGGTTGGTGTATCCTTTTCCATTTGCTTTGGCTTTCTTTTCCCATTTGCATCTCCGATCATTGAGCTCATCTCGAAAGAGAAACAAACAAAAATTGTAAAATTTAATGATCTCGCCCTAACAGACAAAAACCTTGAAAAAAAAAATATAAAAAAACTTAAACAAGTAAATGCGAGCCAAGTTCGGCCGAGCCAAATCTTGGGAACCCACCACCATGGATTATGCTGAAATATGGGAGCTATATCTAGTTACAGACCGTATTGAACCGTACTTAACACAGTTATTGGAAGTCATAACAGAACACCACGTGCAAAATTTCAGCCAAATCGGACAAAAATTGTGGCTTCCAGGGGCTCTGAAAGTCAAATCGGGAGATCGGTTTATATGGGGGCTATATACAAATCTGGACCGGCATGTCCCATTTGCAATCCCCAACGACCTACATCAATATAAAGTATCTGTGCAAAATTTCAAGCGGCTAGCTCTACGCGTTCGAACGCTATCGTGATTTCGACAGACGGACGGACGGACATGGCCAGTTCAATTCAGAATTTCGAATTGAACTAGCCAATTCTGCAGACAGAGATCACGGGCATGCATGCATCAGGTGGTGTGGTGCTAACGGGAGGACTTCGAGGGTGAACATCTTTACAGGTACATTTTTAGCGGAAGTCATGGTGGTGTGTACCCAAGATTCGGCCCCGCCGAACTAAGCACGCTTTTACTTATTATACCCTCCACCATAGGATGGGGGCATACTAATTTCGTCATTCTGTTTGTAACTCCTCGAAATATTCGACTACGACCCCATAAAGTATACAAATTCTTGTTCGTCATGACGTTTTAAGTCGATTTAGCCATCTCCGTCCGTCTGTCTGTCTGTCGAAAGCACGTTAACTTTCGAAGGAGTAAAGCTAGCCGCTTGATATTTTGCACAAATGCTTCTTATTTGGGTGAAATTCGGCATGATGCGTTTCGCTATGATTTCCGACAAATATGTTGAGTATCGTTGAAATCGGTCTATAACCTGATATAGCAGTCATATAAACCGATCTGGGGTCTTGACTTTTTGAGTCTCTAGAGGGCGCAATTATTACCCAATTTGGCTGACATTTTGCAACAAGTGTTTTGTTATGACTTCCAATAACTGTAACAAATATGATTTAAATCGGTCCGTAACCTGATATAGCTGCCATATAAACCGATCTGGGGTCTTGACTTCTTGAGCCACTAGAGGGCGCAATTTTTATCCGATTTGGCTGAAATTCGGCATGATGTGTTTCACTATGATTTCCGACAAATGTGTTGAGTATAGTTGAAA